>NC_080719.1:2822500-2865000 GCF_019097595.1 Hemibagrus wyckioides
TTCCGCTCGTATCAAGATAATAATGCGACAATTAACTAATTATTAATCAGCGTGTGTTTAATTAGTTTATTGGTTATAAACGGGTGTAATTAGCACGAATAATCATGATCAGTTGGTGGAAAGTTCTATAAACATTTATTCGGTGTTTTGTTTTAGTTACGGATTAATTATTTTCGGCTTTTTGTGTCATTGTGTGTAAGAATAAATAGATAAATGTTTTAAGCAGTTATTATGTATTCGATAGTTTAGATATCGTTTATTATTTATTTATATTCGATAAATAAATCATTTTATTAATTAATCAATTAATTCAGCATGACGAGATTTTCGCTAGCCTGTTGGTTACAGTTATAGTCATTATTTGCTCCATTATTTAATATATATTTTTATTTTATTCTAAAAAAAAAACACGGTGGCATTGTAAGCCCAGAATCCGAGTTTAAATAAATAAATAAATGTCGGATAAACAAATATTTAGCTTTTTCGTCGCTCATCTTTAAATCAGGGACGTGTTTAATTCTGTTCCATGTATAAACATAAAGTCGGATTCCTTCTTCTTCTTCTACTTCTTGTTCTCTTCCTCCTCTTCCTCTTCTTGCTGTCTCCTTTATGTCCTTGAAGTATTGAGCTACACATCATCTACCAAAAGCTCACTCATTTCACATCTCCAACGGATTCAGTTGCACAAATATTAATTGATCACTCTTAGTGTGTGTGTGTATGTGTGCGCGCGCGCGTGTGTGTATCCTTTTACAAAAGAGCTAGTGGAAGAATTTTCCTCTTCGCTTCAAATCGGAATCAGAATAAAGGCCACGAGCTCCTCGACGCCATTTTGTGACTGAAAGTGTTTTCTGATTTCTGTATCCGATCCGTGAGGAAAACCGGGAGAATTGCAGATAGGAATTCTGCAGGACTGATGATCTGAGAGGTGACTGTCGGTCACTTCGCATGTTTTTTTTCTTCTTCTTTTCTTCACTGCAGCAGCTTCGGTGTGAAAAATCAGAAACCTGGTTATGAGCTGAAAGACAAATCATGCTGAGAATATGGGGCAAATGGGGGGGGGATAAAATATGAATTTACATATATATATATATATATATATATATATATATATATATATATATATATATATATATATTTTTTTTTTTTTTTTTCCTGTAGGAGGAAAATCAAGCAAGCAATAAATATGCGATTTTTATTTTTTAGCATTATTATTATTATTATTATTATTATTATTATTATTATTATTATTTACACACGCAGAAATTTTATTTTATATTACGACAGATGAGTCAATGTTTTATTTTGTAATAATAATAAAAAACTACTACTACTACTACTACTACTAATAATAATAATAATAATATTTTTAGTAATGATTTATTTATTCAATAATTTATCTATTTTTTTTATTAAACCAGACAAACAAGTCTAAACGATTATGATGATGAGTGAGTAGTACTTATTTATTTGTTTGTTTGTTTGTTTAAATCCACGCTTCACATGTTCGGTGTTAAATGCTGCATTAATCAGTGTTGTAGTAAGCTGTAGTTTGTGTTAAATGTTCTGTGCGCGTTCCTACACACACACACACACACACACACACAGCCAGCGGGGAAATGAATCCAGGCAATTAAGCACGGATAAAGGCTAATTGGTCCTAATTGGTTCCGAGGGGTTTGTGTTCTAATTATTAGCGCCTAATTGAAAGGCTTTATGAGGAGGAGGGCTGCGGGTTTGTTGTTATTCAGAGCAGCCGCTCATTACAAGCTGCTCTCAGTGCTAAACACTATTCTCATTCAAATGAGGCTCATGCAGGAAGTTCAGCACACAAACACGCAGGAGGCTATTAGCACCCTGCCTCTCTCTCTCTCTCTCTCTCTCTCTCTTTCTCTCCCCTTTTTATACGCCTCCGCTCTATTAACCTGACCCGGGATAAATAAGTGACCCTGGTTCATACAGGAGAGATGGCACGAAACAGAGCTAATGCAAGCAGAGAGAGAGAGAGAGAGAGAGAGAGAGAGAGAGAACAGCACATCAGATCAGGGAAAATTTATTTTAAAAAAAACAACAACAATAAATCTATTAAATAAATAAATAAATTTCTTAAAATATTTTAGGTGCAAATGGTTGTATCGTCTATAAAAGGAAAAGAATATAAAAAACAATAGATACAATAAAATAATATTATAAAAAGGAAAAGAAAAGACGAGTGAGATTATTTTGTAAAAAAAGTGCAACGTCGCATTAAACAGTTCATTTGTAGGATTTGTTTATTTACTGGTCATCACTGCAGCTGAACATAAAACACACACACACACTGATAATATATACTAATTATAATGATCTAATAAATAATGATGTCATTTGTAAGTACAGCTGAGACCAAAAGAAACGAATAAAAAACTAGATGCAGTCAACAATAAAGCGATATTTCCGTCACTGAAAGAGAGGTATTTTTTTATTCTGGGACCAAATCACCCTTTCACTCTTAAGGGGATGAAAAAAAAGCAGAGAGGGATAAATAAAAAGAGGCTTCAAAAGCGAAATGATGAAAAAATGCGCGTCATATTTGTAGCCCCGCCCTCTTTCGGGTTCACGTCGCGACACGCCCACCGTTCGGATCCAAAAAAGCCGCTTTGTTGTCTGGACTCGTGATCGTGTCACTTCCACCACTGAGTCCACCTGAATCTCACCTCGCAACTGGGAAATCCAACTGGGAAACTGGGACGAACTGTTGGGAAATTTAAATCCATTAATTATAATAATAATAATAATAATAATAATAATAATAATAAACACAGTCTCTCTCTTTTTTTGTCCTCAATCCAGCTTTATATAAATATATATTTAATAAAACGATTAAATTATGCAAAATTATTTATGACTATATATATTGTTTATATATTTTAAAAAATTTCCCTTCCATTTATCAATGCAAAAACAAACAAACAAAAAACAAAACAATCCTAACTCCACCCATCAATGGACGGATCACTAATAATATATTTTACTTCATGTATATTAAAATATATTCATTGTTTTTTATTTGCTATTAATTCAGCTGGACATCAAAGAATCAAATGTTCAAGCTGCTTCTGAGAGTAAAATGATTTAGGTTTATAACCATGTACATTTTTTAAAACATTTCAAATAATTTGTCTGATTATTATGCCCCCCAAAACACTAAGTTATTTATTTATTTATTTATTTATTTATTTATTTATTTATTTATTTATTTATTTATGTATTTGTCCTCATTTCTGAAATACATCAAACATATATCAGTAAACAAACAATCAAAACATTTCAACTTTCTTATTAATTGTCCAACTGTCCATGATATATATATTTCTTTTAAATATTTTCCCTTCCTTTCCACAATTCTAAATAAATAAATAAATAAATAAATAAATAAATAAATAAATAAATAATATTCCCTGGAATATCACCAGGAAGTGAAATGCAGCGTGTTAAAGACAGATACTTATGTCATTGTGTGATATTGATTCAGGATTTTTTAAAGGTGTAAACAGAATTGAGTGTTGATGTCTGGATGTTGGTGAGTGCAGGAGTGGAGGTGTGTGTGTGTGTGTGTGTGTGTGTGAGGGATAATGAAGGATGAGGCCATGCCTTCTGAATAATCCACTATGAAAAATAAATTACAGGAAAGAAAAAAAAATACAGCACTCTCTTGGGGCTGCCAAGGTCAAGTCCACAACCCCTGACCTACAAGCACACTGTCTGGAGTGTGTGTGTGTGTGTGTGAGAGAGAGAGAGAGAGAGAGAGAGAGAGAGAGACTGATGCATGCTCTTTAGGCACTGGAGTGCTGTCTGTTTCCCTGGGCCCTGTACCTCCTGTACCTCATGGCTTGGTTTTAGCATGCACTCCATCTATTATTTATCAGATTTATTAAAAGTTATTTCAGAGCCGTCAGGTCCGGGCAGATCACTCGTAAAAAGAGGGAGTGAGAGAGAGAGAGAGAGAGAGAGAGAGAAAGCCTCAAGAGTGTCCCTCATAGCTGGAGAAAAATAACATACTTGAATACCGAACCTGGTAAAGCATGATGGGTAAAAATAATAATAGTAATAATAATAATAATTAAAATAATAATAATAATTAAAAATAAAATCTGCAGTAACAAAAATTAGGCTCAAATCAGTCTGGACATTCCAAAAAAGAGTTAAAAAAAATAAATTATCCAAACAAACAAAACAAATCTACTAATACTGGTCATACTGGAGAAACAGACAAAACAAAACAAAACAAAACAAAATAATTATAATAAAAAAACTTTACAATATCAAATAAGACAAACAAGATAAAACAAATTCAGTAAAAAATTAATGTGCAATTTTAATGGATATTTTTATTTCATAGATTATTATTATTATTAATAAATAAAACAATAAATAATAGAAAATAACTGTGCATGCTTAACATACTTTATTAGAAAGCTTATATTTAAGAACGTTGTATTTGTATATGTGTAGAAATTATAATCCATGTATTGTGTGTGTGTGTTTAATATTTAAATGTCCTGCTATGTAACTGGCCTTAATGTGATGTATGGGGTTAAGGAAGGGGGATTCATGATGTTATGTGTGTTTGTTGGGGTGTGTGGGGGGGGGGGGTGGACGACGACGACACAGGGTCCTGTCCCTAAAAGGTCATAAGGAGGCAGGAGACAGGCGTGGCGTAGTGGCTTCTGCGGTTTTGAACCTAACAGATGGTGAAGGTTAGGTGCCGTCCCCTCGCCTGGCCTTCGCTCGGTAATTGAGGATAATTTGAGCGCAGGCCTGTCCACTGTCGGGCCGAGGCTAGGGAGGCGAGGTTAATATGAAAATGATTTTGCATTACCGCTGGCTTTGTGTAGCCAGACGCTCTCTCTCTCTCTCTCTCTAATCCTGGCCCGAGGCTGAGGGGGTGAAATCTTGTCAACTCTCAGCTTGGGAAGCAACACCACCGACACGAATGCGTCTCTTCAGCCGTTATTAAGCAGCGCTCTGCCGACACTCATTACACACCTCCTCTCGGGGTGCCACAGGGTTCGGGGGACGTCCTGACAACACCCCGTGAACCACACGGGAGGCCCTGTAATGCCCAGCGTGAACGTTGGCCTCAAAAACACGACACTAGGACGAGCTTTGACATGTCTACTGTACGAGTTCAATCATGTGCAAGGCTCCGAATAAAATGAAAAAACAGAAAGATACTATATTTACACGGGATATGGAGTGCAAACGCTTTCCTTCCTTTATTTAGAGGAACGTCGCTGTAGAGGAACATCACTAAAGATCAGATCTGCAATGCTGCAGCAAAAAGCTAGAGCAGTTAGAAAACAGCTCATTATAATGAGACTTTAGCTGAAATATAATCATTATAATCTGTCAAAAATCGTACTGATGTGTAAATCTCAGGCCAGAAATTTGTCAAAATACAGACGAGGAAACATTTTAAGTTGATGAAACATTTTTGGAACATTAATCACCCGGATTACCTCATGATCCCGTGAAGAAGAAGAAGAAGAAAAGTTCTTCGTCGTTCTTCTTTTTCGGTTTCTTTTCATTTCGCTGGAGGTCACAGTCACAAAATTTGTAAATTACAACCTCAAAGAGATTTAATAATAAAACAAAACAAATAAACAACTCAAATCGTTTAAAAATTCCAACACAAGTCTCCTAAACGTCACCCTGGATGCTGATCAGCTACATTTTGTGTATTTGTTAAATCTAAAAAAAACCTCAGACAAGAAACATTTATAAAAATATAATTTGTGAATACACTTATTTAAAGAATATTTATAAAGGGTTTATTAAGGCTGTACTGTTTGTGTAATAAAACTGAAATGAAGCTCGACTTCAGATGAACATGATTAATACTTGCGTAATTATCTATGAATGCTTAATGCTTAAAATAAATAAATAAATAAATAACTATGCTTTAGTCTAAAGTCACGTCACGTATAAGTCATAACTCCTTCCGGAAATTGTTAAGCAAGCCGATTTGGCTCATTTCCTGTGGACAAAACTCTAATGTTTGATGAAATAACACCATGGAGCATGAATTAATAATAGATAGATAGATAGATAGATAGATAGATAGATAGATAGATAGATAGATAGATAGATAAGTAAATAAATAAATAGTTACATAAATAAATAAATAAATAATATTAAAATATCAGGGAAGATGTAGTATTAGAGCCACTCAGAGCCTTCAGTGTGTAACATGATGTTAATTCTACACTAATAAAGTTCATTCCCGCTCATTAGTTTTCGGACAACACGCAGAACCCGTTCCTCTAAACTCCAGACGAAAATCCTCCCCGTCCGGAGCGGCGTGATGTGGCGCATCGATTATTTCTGTATTGCGTACGTACTTTTAGAGCGAGCGCGTGCCTCCTTTTTCATCCCGCAGCCAACGATTGCGGTGTTTAATATATTAATAAAGGACGCATTACGCATTTTAACGGCTTATAGTTTAAGATTTCATTTAATGGAAGCTAGTTCCTGTACGACGTGATTACATTACAGCTGCGATAAATAGTCCTTCCTTTAGAAGCTTCTCTCTCTCTCTCTCTCTCTCTCTCATATATATACTCCTCTGTCCTGAAGACTTCCTGTGCTGGGAAACTTTGCAAAGATTCACCAACTCCAACAACTTGCAGTGAGATGAAATCTTGGCCTGCTCTTCCTTATAAATAACTAAAATAAAAACTAAATAATTCAAAGAAATCATATTTGTGATTTATAAAATTTACAGATGTGTTAAATGTAGTAACATATAAGAATTACAAAGCACTTTAACTGTTACAAAGCACCGACACCTGAGACTCCTTACACAAAGAGAAAAAAAACCTCTGTTATATAAATCAAATTTGTTTATTATGAGTTTAAGATGATGGGATGAGTCCCTGTGTATGAGCTGTTACCATAGTAACAATGGCGTGATACATATGAGCACATATGTGCGATCCCAGTGATCCCGATCTCTTCTGTTGTCCGGATCTGCCCGGATCTGTCCTGATGTCCTGCTTCTGGGATAATCACTCAGAGGATGGAACCATGTGGGCATCCTGGAGAGACATGGGATTGCTGTGGATGGTGTCACCATGGAGACGGAGGTGGCTTTGGTCACTGCCGTGGTCAGGTCTCTGTCGTCGAACAATTTAAAAGTTGCCTCATTGAGGATGAGGATGAGGTTCCCTTTTCAGACCGGTTCCTCTCATAGTTTGTTCCTCATATCATCTCAGCTGGCGAGTTTTTCCCTCACCAACCATCACCTCTGGCTCGCTCATCAGGGATAAAAGACAGATGTGTGGGTGGAGCATCGTATGTGTTCCATCATCATCATCATTATCATCATCATCACTATGACATCTTTTTTAGCTAGCGAAAGTTAGCTAGTCGTTTTAAAAGGGACAAGGAAGGGGGTGTCTCCCTAATTAGCATATTCATTTTCAGTTTCTTATTCAAGTAATTCAAGATTTTTCAACTCAACTTTTCCATCACCTCATCAGGGACAAATCTGAAATTTGATCATTTTTAATTCTGAAACTCTCTTTCTGACCAATCAGGTCGAGAATCCACCCACAATCTGGTATAAATATTCAAAATGCATCCGATTATGAAGGAATAAAATCGACTTTATAGGGAATAAACCTTTCACAAGTGTAAGTAAGTAAAAAAAAACTTTCACATCCTTTCTGAACCTCCTCCAACATCTTTCCTGTCCTGAAGATCTACAAGTCAAAAATAAATAAATAAATAAATGAAAAAAGCAGAGGTTCCCTCAGGAGCGCTCCGTCAGGAGTAATTGTGGCACAGGATTCGAGCTGGAAAGTCGCCTCTTCGGTGTGATGAAGTCATTTACAAGTATTGATCTGATAGTCAAACTGTGAGCATTAACCTTAAGAGCCTGGGAGGGACCTGGTGCGTAAGTGGAGGCGCCCCGGGGACCCCCTTATCAGCCGAAAGTGATCTTAGTGAGACATAAAAGATAGAGATGTTTTTTTTTCTTTCTTAAACCCCCGGCATCGCTGGAACTCTTTTCATAACTCAGCTCTCGGCTCTGCGGGCAAAAAATGTGACATGCTAAGTCTCTGGACTGCAGCTTTTACGTCAGAATATATCTGACGTAAAAATTAAAAAAAAATCCCCCCAAAATCATGCTTTTTGCTGCCACTTTGTCCTGATGATGAAACGTAAATAAAGCACTCCAATCTAAACTAAATCTGGCTAAAAGATGGACCTTCATATGTGTTCCATCGTTATTATTACTCCTATGACATTTTTTTTAGCTAGCGAAAATCTGTGTAAAAATCCATCTAGCTAGCAATCCTAGCTAATGTCCTAGCTAAGGACCTGCTGTGGTTGCCATGGTAACAGTTTATTCTGACAGGTTGCTTTGAGAAAATTGGCGCGAATCAAGAACAGCGAGCTAGTTTTTGGGACGAAGGCTAGCTAAAGAGGCGACAGTGATTATGAAAAGGAAAAGGAAGGGGGGCGTTTCCCTAATTCGCATATTCATAAATATTCGTTTTCAGTTTCTTGTTCAGGTGGTTATAGAAAAATATAAATGTGAATATATATTTTATTTTCAGTCTTAAAAGTGAAAAAGCTGAAATAATTATAGATTATAGATGACATGCAAAATATTTTTTTAAAATAAAAAATATTACGTTTTTAAATAAAATCCTTATTATTATTATTATTATTATTATTATTATTATTATTATTATTATTATTATTATTATTATACGAGCTTGTGTATTATTTTTATTATTATTATTTATTTTTTATTTATTTATTTGTATTTTTATTCTGTTTTTTTTGTGACACCTTCACACACTGATGTATGTTGTAATAGTGTGTTCTTTTTTTGGCACCTTCACGGCTGGACTTCATCCTGAGTGCAGACAGGCCAGAGCTGCCCACGTAGTAAATACAGTACAGTGTGTGTGTGTGTGTGTGTGTGTGGTGCCATGACTGTGATGAAGAAGGCACAGTGTGTGAGCCGTGGGCTGTGCACTGGTCAGCCGTGTGTTACTGAGAGTCTGTCTCTAGTCTGGTGTGTATGTGTGTGTAATCCTGGCCCTCCTCCACTGGGTCATTGTGGCTCTCACCCTCAGGCATCGTCTAGCTGCAGGCTCTCTTAATGGAGGATCTCCTCCGGGGCGCCGGCACTTTCCTCCCTGGTGTACGCCGAGAACACGGCCATTTAAACCGACTCGAGTGCCACTGACCCGGTGTGTGAACACAGCCTGAGTGAGGGTCAGCAGGCTCGGGGCTTCACACACCCTGCTTTAACCTAAAACACACCACTGCCCCACCTGTGTGTGTGTGTGTTGTGTGTGTGGTGTGTGTGTGTGTGTGTTGTGTGTGTGTGTGTGTGTGTGTGTTTTTAGCTGAGATAGATGGCAAAAAAAACTGCAACTGTTGCCATCATGTAATCTTTCTTTCCTTAGGTCTAATCTTCTCTTTAAGTGATGATAGCTTAATAAGAAAAAGAAAAAGACTATCAGTGTTGCTGGTTTTCTGAGATGAAAGCCACAGTGTAAAATTTTGGGCTTATTAAATAAAACTAATCTGAATTATTTGCAATAGAATAGTTCATTTCAAATGATCTCAAGTTTCTCACGTGCTTTACACAGCTAGCTTATTGTTCACACGTGATTCATTTTCTTAGCTGTGATTTGCTCACATGAGTGATACTGTCTCTGTTTGTGATCATAGATTATACACAAAAGATACTTAATACCTGTCATTTTGTGCTATATTTATGTCAATATTATACTGTGTATTTTGTGGTTTACTTCATATTGTCATATAGGACTATAATACATGTTACAGAGAGTGTAGGTACAGAGAGTCTAGATGTTATATAGAGTGTAGACATTATAAAGAGTGTAGACATTATAGAGGGTCTAGATGTTACAGAGAGACATTATAGAGAGTGTAGACGTTATAGAGATTGTAGATGTTATATAGAGTGTAGACATTATAGAGGGTCTAGATGTTACAGAGAGACATTATAGAGAGTCTAGAGGTTATAGAGATTGTAGACGCTATAGAGAATATATATATATATATATATATATATATATATATATATATATATATATATATATATATATATATATATATATATGGGGTTCAAGCCCCAGCACCGCCAAGTTGCCACTGTTGGGCCCTTGAGCAAGGCCCTTAACCCTCTCTGCTCCAGGGGCGCCGTATCATGGCTGACCCTGCGCTCTGACCCCAACCTCCAAGGATGGGATATGCGAAGAAAGAATTTCACTGTGCTGTAATGTATGTGTGACAAATAAAGGCTGTTTCATTTCATAGAGAGTCTAGACGTTATAGAAAGTGTAGATGTTATAGGCAATGCAGACGTTATAGAGAGTGTAGAGGCTATAAAGAGTCTAAAATTACAGAGTCAAGACATAATAGACAGTGTTAACCTTATAGAGAGTGTAGACATTATAGAAAGTCTAGACATTACAGAGTGAAGACATTATAGAAAGTGTTAATTTTATAGAGAGTGTAGACATTATAGAGGGTCTAGATGTTATAGAGAGACATTATAGAGAGTCTAGACGTTATAGAGAATGTAGATGTTATAGAGAGTGTAGACGTTATAGAAAGTCTAGACATTACAGAGTCAAGACATTATAGAAAGTGTTAATTTTATAGAGAGTGTAGACATTATAGAGGGTCTAGATGTTATAGGCAGTGTAGACGTTATAGAGAGTGTAGACGTTATAGAGAGTCTAGATGTTATAGGCAGTGTAGACGTTATAGAGAGTGTAGACGTTATAGAGAGTCTAGATGTTATAGGCAGTGTAGACGTTATAGAGAGTGTAGACATTATAGAGGGTCTAGATGTTATAGGCAGTGTAGACGTTATAGAGAGTGTAGACGTTATAGAGAGTCTAGATGTTATAGGCAGTGTAGACGTTATAGAGAGTGTAGAGGCTATAGAGAGTCTAAAATTACAGAGTGAAGACATAATAGAACGAATTAACCTTATAGAGAGTGTAGATGTTATAGAGAGTGTAGACGTTATAGGAAGTCTAGACATTACAGAGTGAAGACATTATAGAAAGTGTTAATGTTATAGAGAGTGTAGATGTTATAGAGAATGAAGATGCTATAGAAACTCTAGACATTACAGAGTCAAGACGTTATAGAGAGATTAGACATTATAGAGAATCTAGATGTTATAGAGAGTCTAGACGTTATAGAGTGTAGACATTACAGAGTCAAGACATTATAAAAAGTGTTAACGTTATAGAGAGTCTAGATGTTATAGAGAATGAAGATGCTATAGAAACTCTAGACATTACAGATTCAAGACATTATAGAGAGTGTAGATGTTATAGAGAGTGTAGATGTTATAGAGAGTGTAGACGCTATAGAGAGTCTAGACAAAGTCTAGATGTTATAGAAAGTCTAGACGTTATAGACAGTGTAGATGTTATAGAGATTGTAGCCATTATATGGGGGTCTAGATGTTATAGAGAGTGTAGACGTTATAGAGAGTGTAGATGCTTTAAAGAGTCTAGACGTTATACTGGGTCTAGATGTTATAGAGAGACATTATAGAGAGTGTAGACACTATAGAGTGTAGATGGTATGAAGAGTGTAGATGTTATAGAGTGTAGACGTTATAGAACGTGTAGAAGGTATGAAGAGTGTAGACGATATTTGAGAGTGTAGATGTTATAGAGAGTGTAGACATTATAGAACGTGTAGACGTTATAAAGTGTGTATGCATTACAAAGCATGCGTTTCCTCTCGGCATCTGTAGCCGGTGATCAGAGAGGGCCGGAGGTACATTGGGCTTCTTTCTGTAATGATCCCCTTATTATTTCGCTTTTTCTCTTCAAATGGAGAAAAAAGGGGTATTCATCATCGCGTTGACCCGCAGGATCACGGCAGCCGAGCCGGCTCTTTGAAAAGTAAAACCGAACCTCGCTTTTAAATAAGATAAATAGTAAACAAATCCAGGCCAACCCTTTGAAAGCGCTCGCCGAGAGATTTACCTCGCCCTGTGGCAAATGATATTTCTTGAACCGGGTTTAAATTTCAAGTGTCTTGGGCTTAGAAAAAAATCTGGAACAAAAGAAAACAGCAAACATTATCTGCTGCCGGGGAAAGATGTCAAGATTGCATGTTTTTTTCTTTTTTTTGTTTTGTTTCCCATCTGTCTCAAATGTAGGAGCGAGTGAGACCGGTGCTTTGGCAAATCCCAGAATAAAACTCCATTTATTTCTGTTTATTTGGCTGGAGCTGGGAACGGAGCACTGCACTGACACGTTTGTGTGTGTAGGGTCCAGTATTGTCAACTTTTTATTTGTATTGTGTGTGTGTGTGTGTGTGTGTGTATGTGTGTGTGATGCTGAAAATACGAGGCATTCATGATATGAAAGCAGTACGTGTATATTTACTGTAGCGGTGTTCACTAAAGCATTAATCCGTGATTATAAGGATTTGTAGCATTCATATTCCTATTCATATTTTCCTTTGGTCATCCGTTTATTCGTTTGACTTCAAAACATCCAGCATGCACCGATTTCTATAATGAAACGCATTACATCGCTTTATTTCTAATTTAGTGCTGAGCTGATGAACAGCACCTCCAAAGATAAAAGGATAAATATCGTCTGCTCCGAGCACCGTGTCCATTTGAGGCCAATTACAGTGATGACTGCAATAACCGCGTGGCTCATAATAACAGCGCACGCGACGTCCGTAATGACCCCGTCCCTTGATCAGCCCCTCCAAAGGGGATAAGATGAAAGCACACGGAATCATTTATTTATCCTCATCAAGGGGTTTGTGTCCGAGTTGTCCTTTCAATCTCCAGCACAGTCTGGGGTACTTTAGTGTACTTTAGTGTAGTTTGTGCATTTAGTCTTTTAGACTTCGTCTTTGTAAGAAAAGGTAAAAAGAAAAAAAAGCTGTAAATATTTTTTTAGATCGTATCCAGACGTCTAGGTCTATTAGTCACGTTTTTTTTTTGTTTTATCTTTTAAATGTACGTGTTTATTTTTTCCCCTCTCTCTCTCTATCTCTATTTTAAGCATAAGGACTTTGTTTTGTGAAAGACGAAAAAGACGAACAGGCGATGTTCCATTTTGTGTTGTTTTTTTCTCTTCTTTTTCATATTGAGATTAAGCAGTATTTTATTTTCTAAATGGTCAAAAAACATCATTTTCCTAACAAATCCTATTTCTTTCTTTTTGCATATTTTTTTAAAAGCATTATGCATTAAAGTCCAATTGCAATTAGTCCAAAAATGACTTTTTTGCATTTATTTATTTATTTATTTATTTTTTATTTTTTTATTTATTTATTTATTTAATATATATTAAAATATTATGGACCGCAAGGCCCTTATTTGTGTATTCAATGTTTCTTGGTAAAAGAACGAAAGAAATAAACAAAGAAAATGATAAACTGTAGATATTAGATTTTCTTTCTTTTCTTTTCTTTTTTTTTCTTATTGAGGCTTTCTGTGCCTGTCCAAAAATGGACAACCTAACTGGACCCACAATATCAATCAGATATCAGAAAAGCAGATATTATATTTATTTGTGTATTCGGACCATATGGATTTTATTTGTGCACCCTTATATATTTTTATATTCATATTATTTATATTGGCTCATGCTTAGAAGTCTAGGAAAGTCTAAACATCCTAACTAGTACAAAATATCACTTAAAAAAATATTTCTATGTTCCATAATGGCTTTTGTGTGTGTGTGTATGTGTGTGTGTGTGTGTGTGTGTGTTTAATTTTTTTAAAATATGACATTTTTTATATAGAGTCTTTCTATGATGCATAAATGAATAACTTTCCAATTTGTGTAAAATATCAATTAAAAAATCATAAGGAATTTATTTTTTAGGAATTTATTTTGATTTCTAATCTGTTATTATTATTATTATTATTATTATTATTATTATTATTATTATTATTATTATTATTATTATTATTACTACCAAAAGAACTCGGTTGGAATTCTGTATTTGGGAAGATCGCCTCGACTTCCAAAGCCTTCCTTTCATCTCAGGGCACGTCTTGTTAGGAGACAGCCTGAGGAAAAGGTGATGGAGAGAGAGAGTGACAGAAAAACAAGACAGACAGACAGACAGACAGACAAACGGATAGATAGAGAGACAGAGAAAAGGGGGAAAATGAAGAAGAAAAAAAAAACCCTGAGCCCACTATCATTATAGTTTTCTTTTTTTCCCTCCTTCTTTCTTTAATCCCACTGATGAAGTCTGGACAGGCAGAAGCATGCTCTCGCAGACAGCAATTTCACCGCACCATATGCGGCTCACACGTCCGCCCTCGCGGGGAGAGAGAGAGAGAGAGAAAGAGAGAGAGAGGCCAGGAAAGAGGTCTGAAATTCAGCCCCGGCTTAAGGGAGCGCCAGATGAAATAGGAATAGTGAAGGAAAGATGGAGGAGGGAGGAGTGAAGAGGGAAGAGGGGGATGTAGAGTAGCTGAGCCTGTGGGCTACTGATCTCTCCTGATTCCCCCTTGTCTTCCTCGCTCATTCCGGACCATGCCGTTATCTATCAAGCCTCTGTAGTATTCCGGATCCCAGTCCCGGTCCGACTCACGAACTCACTGCTTTAATATAAACACCTTCACCATATATATATATATATATATATATATATATATATATATATATATATATATATATATATATATATATATATATATATATATATATATATATGAGAGAGAGAATACATCCACTGTGTGATCTGCAAGTACACAAATGAGACAGGTACTCACACAAAATGGAGGCGCGCCGCTTCTCAACCCCTCTCGCTGCACCCAGAACGGTCACGTGACTCCGGCGAGCGTGTGCACCTCCGTAATTCCTCCCCCTGCCAACTCTCCATCTCCTGCATAGGTTCTGTAAAGAACAACCACACCGACGTGAGCATCCAGTGAGTTATAGGTGTAGAAAAAGAAGGCATGTGATGTACATTTTACCTTATGAATTTTAAAAAAAACCTTTACAATGTACCTGTGCTTTTAAATAAATAAATAAATAAATAAATAAATAAAAACAGGAAAACGTGGTGAATTTATGATCTATGATATGCCTAAAATTCTAAAATGTTGAAATAATTTTAAATGCAGGTTTCATGCAGGTTAAAAAAATTAAATGAATGATATGTTCAGACTTTAATGTGAAAAAAGTGTAAATAAAAAGAAGGGGGAATTTTTTTTAAATTTAACAATAAGAAAACTAACAAATCATTTGCTAATTATTTAAAATGTATTTTAAAATGTACAATAAACAATAAAAAAGCATGGTGTATCATGACCTGATGTGTCATAATATGGATATTATGAAGGAGAGACAAATAAAAAAATTTGAATTTATTTATTTATTTATTTATTTATTTACAGTATATATATTTTAAAATTTAATTTTATTTATTAATTTAATTAATTCATTAATTATTTTTTAAAAAGAATTATTATTTTTGAATGCCCAAGTCATTAAAAAAGCAATAAAAATAAAAATAAACCAAAAATAGAATTACATTAAAAACTAGAAGATTTTAACTATATACAAAAGATAGGGAGCTATAGAAATTGTTTTTAAATATTAATAAAAAAAATTTTAGGTTGTGTAGAACAATGGGATTCGAAACAAATTTGCACTAAATACAGCCAAATAATTGTTTAAAAATTATTATTATTTTTATTTGAAACATTTTGAACCCGGTCTCAAATGTCCGCTAAACCCATGCATGGTTTATTAAGCAAGAAATGTAGTAAATTGTGGTTTCAGCATGCTAACGCTAGTCATGTTGCTGAGTTAGCGGAACACTGAGTTAACTCTAATGGAATCTTCATTAAGTTGCTGTAAGGTTGGAAAGGAGTCAGCCGGTGCTGCGTGTGTGTGGTGTGAGAGAGGGATGTGAGGGATGTGTTAGCGGAGAGGAGGAGACGCTGTAGAGGTTTGCGGTGTGCTGAAATCATTCAACTTAGCTCAATAGAGCGTGCTCGGTCACATACGAGGCCAGATCCGTAATCCCACATGTAGTCTGTCGGCTCCTGTTTCCAGTTTGCGTGATGCTGACCAAGCAGCTTCCTCCTTAAAGCCCTGCCTCGGCTATATATATATATATATATGTATGCATGATATATCGGAGGCAGCACCTCCCCCTGCGCCACGCCACCGCCGCCTCCATTCAGGCCTATAGCTATGAAGCAGCGCTCTTCATTTCTTCATTGCCCTCGCTGTCTCTCTTTCCTTCTCTCTCTTTTCTTTCCCTCTATCTCTGACTGTCTCTTTTTCTGTCTGTCTATCTGACTCTCTCTCTTTCTCTCTGTGCCTGTCTCTTTATCTGTCTCTCTCTCTCTGTCTGTCTCTGTTTCTCTCTCTCTGTGCTTGTCTCTTTATCTGTCTCTCTCTGTCTGTCTCTCTTTCTCTCTCTCTCTGTGCCTGTCTCTCTTTCTCTCTCTCTGCGCTTGTTTCTTTATCTGTCTCTTTCTCTCTCTCTCTCTCTCTCTGTGCATATCTCTTTATCTGTCTTTTTCTCTGTCCATCTGTCTGTTTTTCAGTCTCTCTCTATCTGTCTTTCTCCATGTTTGTCTCTTTCTCTGTCTTTCTGTCCACACGTCTGTCTGTCTCTGTCTGTCTGTCTGTTTGTCTCTCACTCTCTCACTGTGCCTGTCTCTTTTTTTGTCTGGCTGTCTGTCTGTCTCTCTTTCTCTCTGTCTGTTTCTTTCTCTGCCTGTCTGTCTGTCTCTCTTTTTCTGTCTGTTACTGTCTTTGTCTCTTTCTGTCTGTCTCTTTCTCTGTCCATCCATCTGTCTGCCTGCCTGTCTCTCTTTCTCTCTCTCTCTGTGCCTCTCTCTTTCTCTGTCTGTCTGTCTCTCGTTCTCTCTCTGCCTGGATTTTTCTCTGGCTATCAGTCTCTCTTTTTCTCTCTCTGTCTGTCTGTTTCTCTCTCTGTCTATCTCTTCTCTCTCTCTTGCTGGGTTTGGCTTCGGTTTTTTTTGTCTGTCTGTCTCTATCTTTCTGTCACTGTCTTTGTCCCTCTGTCTGTCTGTGTCTGGCTTTTTAATGTTTGTATTTTTCCTTTGTCTGTCTGTCTGTCTGTCTGTCTGTCTGTCTTTCTCTCTTTATGTGCCTGTCTCTTTCTCTCTCTGTCTGTATCTTACTCTGTCTGTCTCTATCAGTCTGTCATTATCTTTGTCTCTCTCTCTGATTCTCTGTCTTTCTGTTCATCTGTCCATCTGTCCATCTTTCTATTTCTCCCTCTGTCTGGCTTTTTCTCTGTCTATCTGTCTGCCTTTCTGTCTCTCAATTTTCTGTCTCTCTTTCCTCTCTCTCTATGTCTGGCTTTTTAATGTCTTTTGTAATGTCTTTTGTAATCTGTTTGTCACTGTCTTTGTCTCTCACTCTGTCTGTATCTTTCTCTGTCTGTCTGTCTCTATCTGTCTGTCCTTTCTTTTTTCTTTCTCTGTCTGGCTTCTTCTCCCTCTGTCTGTATTTTTCTCTATCCGTCTATCTCTTTCCGCTTTCTCTTTGTCTGTCTTGTTCCTGTCTGTTATTTTCTTTGTTATTGTCTCTGTCTGTCTGTTACTGTCTTTGTCTATTTCTCTCTCTCTCTCTCTCTCTCTCTCTCTGGGTGAGAGACACCGGGAGAAGGTTAGGTTTAAGCAGTGATCTGGGAGTATATAATTAAGGCCGTTGAGAGCGGCTCGCTCTTTTAGGTGAGAATTGAAGGGGAATGAGAAGGACTCTGTCCATTACAGGTCCTAAAGTGAGAGTGCAGTGGGAGACTGGGTTACTTTCTCTCTCTCTCTCTCTCTCTCTCTCTCTCTCTCTCTTTCTCTCTCCTCCTTCTTTCTGTACTTCAGCTGCATTTGGAGCTGATTTGTAACTCTGCGTTCTGATTGGTCAGAAGATTAGTTGATTAGTTTTGCGTAACTATTTTCCTTTTGTTTTGTTTTTAGAATTTTTGTTTTTTTGTTTGATTTGTTTTATTTATTTATCTATTTACATTAAATTGAAAAAGAGTACTATTTTTGTTACTTTTGTTTTTGTATTTTTTATCTTATTATATTTATTTATTTATTTATTTATTTTTGGTATTTATTTATTTATTTATTTTATTTATTTTTACCGAGACGGAGTGTCGAATAAAGAATTTCCGAAAGTGTATGTGTGTGTGTGTCTCCGTCAGACCATGTTCAGACGCACCGTATTACAAATGGAAAAAGAAAAAGTATCCTGTGACATTATTATTTATTTCCTTTTTTTAAACTAGAAATTCAAAGTGACTACAAACCTGGAACTTTTTTACTCAGTACATTACCTAGATGACAACAACAGAGAGAATACGAGAAGTGCGTCCTTCTGGGAGCGAATCGTTGGCCTCATCTCTCTTTCATACACACACACACACACACACACGCTTGTCCTATGAGATGTGAAATATGGACAGTGGCTGGGACCACTTTCTTTCATTCTTTCTTTCATTCGTTCTTTCTTTCTTTCTTTAATGGTACATGCAGCTGGCTTAAATGTCTTTCAGATGACACAGATGGAGCATGCTGGGAGATTGATGACATTTATGGGCACACACCTATGCAGTTCTGCCCCCAGCAGTCTCACATCAGGCCACATCACCACCACATTAGATGGAGGGAAATGTTGCATGCACTGAGAGATAAAGAGAGAGAGGAAGAGAGAGAGAGAGAGAGAGAGAGGGAGAGAGAGAGAGAGAGAGAGAGAGAGAGAGAGAGAGAGGGACATTAACGTACCTCTATTTCACATTTCACAATCCTGGGGTCCATCTGTACATCGTTCATAAAACATTATTCAGTTCCTTTAAGTAAGGAATAAACAATAAAAATCACCACTGTATGGTGTGCTGTTACAGGAAAATAACCAACGAGCACTTTCACTATTTTATTTATTCAAACAACAACACACTGTATTATTCATCTGTTTATGCACACACACACACACAAAGACATTCATACATGCGTACACACATACATACATACACATTAATACACACACACTTATTCATACAGTACATACACATATACATACTCACACACACTTACACATACATGCACACACTACCAGACAGACACAGAGACAGACACGTACACACACAAAGACATTTACACACACATATACACATGTACACACACACACACTTATACATACAGTACATTCGTACACACACACTGATACACACACTGTTGTACATTCAGTACATACACACATACAAACATACTCACACACTTATACACACACACACTTATTCATACAGTACATACACATATACATACTCACACACACTTACACATACATGCACACACTACCAGACAGACACAGAGACAGACACGTACACACACAAAGACATTTACACACACATATACACATGTACACACACACACACTTATACATACAGTACATTCGTACACACACACTGATACACACACTGTTGTACATTCAGTACATACACACATACAAACATACTCACACACTTATACACACACACACTTATTCATACAGCACATACACATATACGTACTCACACACACTTACACATACATGCACACACTACCAGACAGACACAGAGACAGACACGTACACACACAAAGACATTTACACACACATATACACATGTACACACACACACACACTTATACATACAGTACATTCGTACACACACACTCATACACACACTGTTGTACATTCAGTACATACACACATACAAACATACTCACACACTTATACACAAACACACTTATTCATACAGCACATACACATATACGTACTCACACACACTTATATACACACACTTATACATATGTACACACACACATATAAATACATACACACTTATACAGACAGTACATACGCATATACATACTCACACAGACACACCACACACACACACTTATACATACTCACACACTTATACAGACAGTACATACGCATATACATACTCACACAGACACACCACACACACACACTTATACATACTCACACACTTATACAGACAGTACATACGCATATACATACTCACACAGACACACCACACACACACACTTATACATACTCACACACTTATACAGACAGTACATACGCATATACATACTCACACAGACACACCACACACACACATATAAATACATACTCACACACTTATACAGACAGTACATACGCATATACATACTCACACAGACACACCACACACACACATATAAATACATACTCACACACTTATACAGACAGTACATACGCATATACATACTCACACAGACACACCACACACACACACTTATACATACTCACACACTTATACACACACTTATACATATAGTTCACACACACACTCACTCATTCATGTGCACACACACACACACAAAGACATTTACACACACACAGACACTCATTTGTGTGGGTTTAAATATCAATTTTTCCCCAGAATGATTTGGGAAATAATTTAAAATATATTTTGAATAAATAATTCATAATTTTATATAAATATATTAAAATGTTACAGTGGCAGTTTGATGCAGGTGTAACGGGTGAGACATGACCTTGACTTTGAGGGTGTCTCTGCTTTAGCCTCATCTCAGTGTGTGTGTGTGTGTGTGTGTGGAGATGAACAGCACATCAAGAGCAGATGCTCTTTTCTACATTTGTATGGGAAAGGAGGGTGGGGGGTGGGAGGGCGTTCAGATCAGCGTGACCTGGCTGGACTTGACCTTTGACCCCGTCTCGGGGTTCTCCGTCTGGATAAAGGTCAAGGCCGGAGCACACATGCTCAGTCCGTGCTTATAGCATGTTCATGAGTCGGGAAAAAATTCCCATCAGCCCATTGGCTAACATCCTCACATCATTCGTTTCGAAGGTCCTGAAATCATCATCATCTTCGGCTTCAGTGTGATTTAGGAAATGATATTTCATTAAAAAGCTGTATATTATTTATTTATTTATTTATTTATTTACTTTTTTTTACTTACTAAAAAAAAGAAGGGAAAATGAACAAAAGTGAGGTTTAAAAAATCTGCAAAACTGAATGTTGGTAAAATAAATAAACAGAGAAAGAAAGAATAAATAGATGAATTAATAAATAATAACAAATTAATTGAATATTATAAATAAATAAATAAATAAATAAATAAATAAATAAATAAATAAATAAATTAACTAAGTAACTGAATAATTTAAATAAATAAATAAATAGTTTTTTTTTACTGAATGTTGTTAAAATAAATAAATAAATAAATAAATAAATAAATAAAGAAAGAAAGAAAGAAAGAAAGAAAGAAAGAAAGAAAGAAAGAATAAATAAATTAATAGATAAATAATAACTAATTAATTGAATAATTAAAATAAATAAATAAATACATTAACTAATTAAATGATTGATTTAAATGAATGAATGAATGAATGAATGAATGAATGAATGAATGAATGAATGAATGAATAAAGATAAACAAGTAAATAAAAAAAATCCTTTCTGTTTGTTACAGGATCAGATTTTTTTTTTGGTTTTTCTCCAATAACCAATCTAACTTTTTTTTTTTAGCTTGTTTCGGTCCGATGCTGATCCCAGGACCCGGATCAGCACCATCTCTAATTATAATTTTATCTATAATGGAAGTAGATTGAAATATTACAACTGCAATTTAAAACAAGGCATGTTTTTTTTCTTCTTCTCCTCGTGACATTTCTCATTCCACTTCCCATTCTCTGATTAAGCTCCAGTATTTTTCAGACATCCTTCAGAAGGATAAATCAAACTCGCTCTGTCTTTTGTCACAGGAATAATTTCCTAGTTAGATTTCATAGCAGTGATAAGCGCAAAACCGCTAGTGAAGAAGATACACACTCACATGGTGCAGAGGGGTTTAGGGCTATGTCTAAAGACAGGATTTTACTCTTACTCTTATTTTTTAAAAATTCTAAGAATGTATTAATAATAATAATAACTTAGAAAAAATGGGTGAAGTCAGTTTTATAAATCAGTTCTAAAGTAGATATTGATCTAAAAAAGTCTGTTAGAATTTAAATATGAATCATTCTTTCTTTCTTTCTTTCTTTCTTTCTTTCTTTCTTTCTTTCTTTCTTTCTTTCTTTCTTTCTTCCTTTCTTCCTTTTTTTTCTTACTTTTCACTGCATTTCCAACATAAATAATTTTAAAATTAGTTAACATTAATTTTTTTAAGTAACAAAACTACCAGACTTACAATATTTATTTTACAACTACTTTCTTTCTTTCTTTCTTTCTTTCTTTCTTTCTTTCTTTCTTTCTTTCTTTCTTTCTTTCTTTATTTCTTTATTTATTTATTTATTCTTTAGTTATTTACCTAAGATTTATATTTATGATTGAGCTTTTTTATTTTGTTTTATTTGTTTTTAAATTATTTTTAACTGCAAAACAAGTTGAATAAATAAATAAATAAATAAATAAGCAAAAATAAATAAACAAATCTTAGAAATGATATTTAATGACATTTAATATATATATATATATATATATATATATATATATATATATATATATATATATATATATATATATATATATATATATATATATATATATATATATATATCTCACAGTCATAATAAAATGAAGCATCCTCACAATGACTCTTTATAACCACGGTGAGCAGACTCACACAAACTGGACAGCTGAAGACTGGGAAACGAGCAGGGAAGTGTCCTGTCCTGTCCAGTCTGTGCTCATGATCAGCTCAGATTCCTCCTCTTGGCTGAGTGGAGTGGAGAGGAACCTGGTGTGGTCTCATGCTGTTGTAGATCATCCACCTATGATGTGTTCTGAGACGCTTTTCTGCTCATCACGGGTGTAAAGAATAATTGTTACTGTATCCTTCCTGGCAGATCAGACCAGTCTCTCCTCTGAGCTCTCACTACAGATCTGTCTCACTCAGTGTTTTCTGCACCATTCTGTATAAACTCTAGAAACTCTAGTGTGTGTGTTTGTGAAAATCCCAGCAGAAGATCAGTAGCTCCTGAAAAAACTCAATTTATCACATCTAGCACCAAAAACCATGCCACCATGCCATGGCTAAAACCTCAGAGATCAGACTTTTTCTTTATACTGAGGTAAGATGTGAACATTAACGGAAGCGCGTGATCTGCAAACAAGTAATCTTATTCGCTGATCTGCTGCCAGGTGATTGGCTGATTAGAAAACTAACAGGTGTCCCTAATAAAGTGATTACAAGGTTAAAGAATAAAAAGCTCCATTTCATTGCTCAATATTGCTGTAGATGTTTAAATAATCAGTCAACTATTTGATTCGTCCTTTAAATAATTATGGATTTATAATCTAAATTCTTTATTTCTTTTAGTTTTTTAAATTTTTAATATTATTTTATTTTAATAATTAAAGAATACATAATTATGGATTCATAATCTAAATTCTTTATTTCTTTTATTTCTTTTATTTTTAATATTATTTTATTTTAATTATTACAGAATAAATAATTATGGATTTATAATCTAAATTCTTGTTTTCTTTTCTTTTTTCTTTTTAATATTATTTTATTTTAATAATTAAGGAATATAATTACATGTTTTACTGATTAGTTTAATATTTCATAAAATACAAATTCTTTTTTTTTGAAAGAATAAAATGGTTTTTAAATCCACTTCTATTCGCTGAAATATAATCAATGTAATTTTTCATCAATACAGTGTTAAACAATTCTAAAATAAATTGGTTATTTCTTAAAATCTTTTATGATAGCTTAGAAAAAAAATAAAACTACATTAATAAAATAAAAAAAGAAAACATTAATATACACATTGGAAAAATCAGTTTAGCCTTTCAGTGGTTCAAAAATAATAACATGAAAATGTGTTTGAATTTTTTTAATTTCTTTTGGTCAATTTATGAGTAAAGATATTTACACTTATATTTTAATATTATAATTAATTTTAAATGTTTTTAAACATTTAATACAATGAATTAAAAAATAATATAACAATTAAATAGGAAAAATAATTTTAAAAAAGTAAGTTTTAAACTAAGCTTAAACTTCACCCAATTAAAGCAAAAAAAAAAAGATAATTTTTTCAATGTGTTCCCAGGTGTAAAAAACTTTAAGAAGTTCTCTGGTGTAAGATTTATGATTCAAAAATGTTAGAATAAATATTTTTTTAAAAAAATTATAAAAAATAAATGAATAAAAGTCCTTTTGTTTATTTCTTTTCCAGGAATCATGCAAATGTCCTCTGCGTCTGTAATACAGCGGTGTATCTCTAAGCGGTGTCATTTTGTCACATGAAAGACGTGTTAATAAATAAATAAATAAATAAATAAATAAAAAACAAGAAGTGAGCTGGTGATATTTGATCTTGACGTCTGAGCTTATCAATCAGCCGTGATGGGCTGCACCGAGAAATGCTGCATCTCCTGTGTGTGTGTGTATGTGTGTGTGTGTGTGTGTGTTTGTGTGTGTGTGTGTGTGTGTGTGTGTGTATCAAGAGAAAATAGGTTAAAAAAAATGACAAATAAGACAAATAAGAGATGCTCAAGGGGCGGGAAAAAAAAGTTTACACCCTGTAGTGAGACAGGAATTTTTTTTTGTTTTTATTTTTTTATTTTTTATTTTTTAAAAAGAAAAAAGTTTTCCTGGAATGAAATGAAAGCTGTTGATTATCCGTAAATACGTCTGTCTGCTTGTCCGAGCCGAGCCTGATGGGAACGTCAGATGTACAAGAGAGAGAGAGAGAGAGAGAGAGAGAGATGGAGTGACAGAAGAGGAGGAGTGATGGAGGAGGAGGAGGAGGAGGAGGAGAGGAGAAAGAGAGAGAGAGAGAGGGAGAGAGAGAGAGAGATGGAGTGACAGAAGAGGAGGAGTGATGGAGGAGGAGGAGAGAGAGAGAGAGAGAGAGAGACAGAAAGAGACAGAAAGAGATGGAGTGACAAAAGAGGAGGAGTGATGGAGGAGGAGGAGAGGAGGAGAGGAGTGAGGGATGCAGACAGTGTTGTATTTCAATATTGCTGCCTTTTAAGGGCGCTGGGGCTAGATTTGTATTGATTTGAATTTGATAATGATTCTATTTGCTCTATTAAATTTGTATATATTCGAGCAGCTCGGTTACACCCGGGGCAGAGGGAGGAGGAAAAAAAGAAAAGATAAAAAAGAAGGGGGGAAAAAAGGAGGATGAGAAAAACAAATTAGTGTGTGAAGGGTGGATTGAGTTGCATGTAATCTTAGAGGAGGGCCATTGGTTTAAAATGATAGGAAGTGTCTGTTATCTGGGGAGTTACTGAGGAGCAGACACAATGGCTCGGATGGTGTGTGTGTGTGTGTGTGTGTGTGTAAATGTACATGAACTTTCCAGAGATGAGCAAAGAAATAGGTGTGACATTGACTGAAGGTGGAAAAAAAAAACATATAGGTACACACACACACACACACACACACTTTACAGAGAGCCAAGAGGCCAGCGGGTCACCTGTTATTAACACGCTTGCCACTTGTAGGCGTCTCATTGGCAGCGCTCGGCGGGCCTGTCGATACCTGTCTGTCTCCATCAGACGCATACGGAGGTCATTATCAGAGAAGGCCGGCAGGCGTCAGGGGTTGCGGGACACACATATGCACACACACACACCTCTTGGAGTGACTGGAAGCTTGGGTCGATGGGCCTCCAGATACACTGGTCTGAAGTCCCTCTTCACTCCTCACACACACACAAACACACACACACACACTGTGAGTCTCGATATTGAAGTTCTTTAGAAGTGTGCAAAGGTTTTGGCGCTGCCGAGACACTGGTAGTCACTCTATACTTTTCTGTATTTTCATCCGAAAACAACCACTTCTAAATAATTAGAAACATATTTATTTATTTATTTATTTTATTTATTTTATTCTACTTAAATTTTTTATTTTAGGCAGGCTTAGCCTTTTTTTTATGTTTTAGCCAGAATTTTTTTTAATGTTCATATAAAAGAAATGATTTTAAAGAAAGAAAGAAAGAAAGAAAGAAAGAAAGAAAGAAAGAAAGAAAGAAAGAAAGAAAGAAAGAAAGAAAAGAAGGAAGGAAGGAAGGAAGGAAGGAAGGAAGGAAGACAGCTGTAGTTATAAATAGTAGTTTGTAGGTGTAAAATGAAAGTAGGTGTAAAAAGAAAGAAAGAAAGAAAGAAAGAAAGAAAGACACCAAAGTCATTCTAAATGACAAATAATAATAAACAAAACATTTATAGATTAATTGCTTGATTGATTGGTTTTATTTTAATTATATTTCATTTCTGTTATTTCTGATTGTAATTAAAATGTGTATAACTGAAAGAAAGAAAGAAAGAAAGAAAGAAAGAAAGAAAGACAGACAGACAGACAGACAGACAGACAGACAGACAGACAGACAGAAAGAAAGAAAGAAAGAAAGAAAGACAGAAATTGCAGTAGTTATAAATAGTAGTTTGTAGTTATAAAAGTGAAGATTGTGCGTCTGGGAGTTGTTGTTTTTTTAACCTGTTTTGCATTTTAATTACACAAATCAGTTATTTGGTGAAACATCCACTTTAAGGGTGAGAACCTTTAAAAAAAGCATCTTGGCTTAAAAAACATTTACCATTTTAGATTTCACACCGCCTCAGAAAATGTATCGCATGCATAATTGATTGGTGCCAATGATTGCCGGGAGTTTACTGTCATTTCTCTGCAGAGAGGGAGAGAGAGAGAGAGAGAGGGAGAGAGAGAGAGAGAGAGAGAGCTCCTGGGGCTGTTTGCAGTAATAGGATGTTGGATGTTTAATTCAGCAGTGTGTACAGAGAGCCCCGTAGCTTTTCCGTGGCTGCTCCGCT
The DNA here is from genome assembly GCF_019097595.1 of Hemibagrus wyckioides. Taxonomy (NCBI): domain Eukaryota; kingdom Metazoa; phylum Chordata; class Actinopteri; order Siluriformes; family Bagridae; genus Hemibagrus; species Hemibagrus wyckioides. The sequence continues at coordinate 2,849,381 of NC_080719.1, forward strand.
TTTTTTCTCCCTCAAACACATACATCTGCGGCGATGACTCTAATTTCGCACCGAGGCCCAAGGTGAGGCTTCCTCTAATTGCCTGTCATTTTGATAAACTCCGTCAAACTCGCACAAATTTGTTTGTCTCACGTTCCCGATTTGAGACGTCGCACCGAGTGTCATTAAACAGCGGTGTAAACTCATTTGCGAAGTCGAGCGCGCGCTACCACGGCGTTAGGAAACAAGAACGTGAAAAGTGATCGCGCACGTGCAAACACGTGTGACATAACAACGCCGCCTCGAGCCCTGACTCTGTGACCTGGACACAGAGAGCTGAAGTGGAAGTGGAACGTTCACCTACTATTTGTTGCGTTCACACTAACCTGAAGTGTTTTATTCCTCTGAAAACACAACAGTTTTTCAATTCCTAAACAACAACAGTTACACTCTAAAGTTGCGTCTGAATATCATACTGCTGAATGCAAGAGATACTGAATCAAATGTAGTAGACACTCAATCAAATACAGTAGATACTGAATTAAATGTAGTAGACACTGAATTCGAATGTACTAGATACTGAATCAAATGTAGTAGATACTGAATCAAATGTAGTAGATACTGAATCGAATACAGTAGATACTGAATCAAATGTAGTAGATACTGAATCAAATGTAGTAGATACTGAATCAAATGCAGTAGATACTGAATCAAATGTAGTAGATACTGAATCAAATGCAGTAGATACTAAATCAAATGTAGTACATGCTGAATCAAATGCAGTAGATATTAAATCAAATGTAGTAGAATCTGAATCGAATACAGTAGATACAGAATCAAATGCAGTAGATACTGAATCAAATGTAGTAGATACTGAATTCGAATGCAGTAGATACTGAATCGAATACAGTAGATACTGAATCAAATGTAGTAGATACTGAATCGAATACAGTAGATACTGAATCAAATGCAGTAGATACTGAATCGAATACAGTAGATACTGAATCGAGCACAGTAGATACTGAATCAAATGTAGTAGATTCTGAATCAAATGCAGTATATACTGAATCGAATACAGTAGATACTGAATCAAATGTAGTAGATACTGAATCAAATACAGTAGATACTGAATCAAATGCGGTAGATACTGAATCAAATACTGTACATACTGAATCAAATGCAGTAGATACTGAATTAAATACCGTACATACTGAATCAAATGTAGTAGATACTAAATCGAATGTAGTAGATACTGAATCAAATGTAGTAGATACTGAATCAAATGTATTAGATACTGAATCAAATGCAGTAGATACTGAATCAAATACAGTAGATACAGAATCAAATGCATTAGATTCTGAATCGAATACAGTAGATACTGAATCAAATGTAGTAGATACTGAATCAAATACAGTAAATACTGAATCAAATGCAGTAGATACTGAATCAAATGTAGTAGATACTGAATCAAATGTAGTAGATACTGAATCGAATACAGTAGATACTGAATCGAATACAGTAGATACTGAATCAAATGCAGTAGATACTGAATCAAATGCAGTAGATACTGAACCAAATACAGTAGATATAGAATCAAATGCAGTTAATACTGAATTAAATACAGTAGATACTGAATCAAACGTAGTAGATACTGAATCAAATACAGTAGATACAGAATCAGTAGGTACTGAATCAATTGCATTAAATTCTGACTCAAAATCAGTAGATACAGAATCAACTGTGGTAGGTACTGAGTCAAAAGCAGTAGATACAGAATCGAATGCAGTACATACTGAATCAAACATAGTAGATACTGAATTAAATGCAGTAGTTACAGACTTGAATGCAGAAGGTACTGAATCAAATGCATTAAATTCTAACAAAAAAAAATACTGAATCATATGCATTAGGTATTAAATTGAACACAGTAGATACAGAATAGAATGCAGCAGACACCGAATTAAATGCATTGGCTAAATCCAGGAGTCAGACCGTCTTGTCAACATGCAGACGTCACGTCACATTTGCTTCAGGAAAGTCAGGAAAGTACTGAGCAGATGAAAATGTACTGAAGTTTTGGTTGAAAATCACACTGTGGCTGCAAAAACAATGATTTTTGCATCACAACATCGTCAGCGCAAGTTAAAGATTCTTCAACTTAAAGATAACAACAGGCCAAAGTTAACCGGGACATTTACACTTTTACCTGAACAAACATTTATTTAAATGTAATAAAAAGTTAGGATTCTGTGTCTTGTGTGAGATGTTCAGGCTGTTTATTGGCTCAGAGGTGACACCTGAGCAAAAAAACGTGAACTCAGATAACAAACACTGAACAAGGTGAAACATGCTGCATGATGCATAGTCATGAAGATGCCAGTTCAGGGCGGCCATTTTGTGCGGTTTTATCCTGTGCATTACCGCACGTCTGTAGCGTGAAGTGTGTAGACGTGCTTCATTTGCTTCTCCGAGAAGAACCCAAACCTGCCTTTATTACCCGTCCAACACCGATACGGACTCCACCCCCTCACGCCCAGACGGAGAAATTCACCAAAAAAGCCCAAAGTGCACCGCGGTTTCTGCTGCATTCATATTCTTTAAACTGGATGTTTACGGTTATGAAAATAGAAATCATGCAGTTGAGATGCATTTGGGAGCGAGTGCACGCGTAAAAAGCGAGCTGTGGAGCAAATGGAGAAAAATGACAGGGGAGAGAAAGTGAGGAAAAATGAAGATGGCAGAGTGGACGGTGATTTTCTTTGGGGATTTAAAAATCTTCTCTGGGGAGGAGGGGGAGAGAAGGAAGGAAGGAAGGAAGGAAGGAAGGAAGGAAGGAACGAAGGAAGGAAGGAAGGAAGGAGGAGTTCTCTCATTCCTGCTGATCTTCAGCAAACAGCTGAAAAAGAGAAAGTGGTGCAGCCATTTTTTTTTTTACCCCCCCTCTCTTTTTTTTGCAAGGTTGGATTTCACCGCCGTAATTTTCTCATCACTCAGCCACGCAGCCACCTGTCTCTTCCCAAGATTCCCTTCCTTTGTCTCTTAAATAATAAGCCTGCATCCGCATGCCAAATGGAGAGTGAGAGGAAAATGACCAGAGAGAAAGGGAAGATGGAAAGCGTGCAAAAGAAAATGAAAAAGACTTTTTATTTCGGCGCTCTCCTCACAGATCCATCCACCATCTCCGGTGTGCAAGGAGCCATTTTGTGGTCTGCTTCATTACAGCGATTTTTATTCAGCGCTGCTGCAAGGTGATGAGGCGATGCGCCGGTCACCGCTTCGCAACGCTCTTAGGGGCCCGGAGTCAGCTGCAGTATGAGCTAGAGGCAAGAGGGGAGGGGGTGGAAAGGGGAGAATGGGTAGGAGGATGGGGGCAGGTGGGGATGGGGATGGGGTGAATTAGACAGAAGGACCCCAGGGTTGGAGGCCAGAGCTCAAGTTCATCACCGCAGACAATAGAAAGCTCTTCAGAAAGCAATTGGGCAGACGGTGACCTCGGCTCCCGGGCCTCGCCGGCGTATCCGTGTCTTATAACGCAGTGATGGTCATATGCACGTTATAACGTCTCATAGCATTTATTTATGATGTCAGTGAAGCTGTAATAACGACTCGGACAAGCTGGACACGGGTTTTGGCTCAGCGTGGTCAATCCAGGAGATTTCATATTATCTAAGCTTCTGGAAAGTCAAATCTGTCCAATTTTACAGCACTTAAGGTCTTCATGCACAATTTTATAGGTGCTTGTTCTTCAGAACCAGTCTCTTGGTTCCTCATAGAAACCTGCTAGGAAGCTAGTTTCTAGTTCTTTGGTTGTCTCCTGGTTCCTTATAGAAACCTTCTAGGAAGCTAGTTTCTAGTTCTTTGGTTGTCTCCTGGTTCCTTATAGAAACCTTCTAGGAAGCTAGTTTCTAGTTCTTTGGTTGCTCCTTGGTTCCTTGTAGAAACCATCTAGGAAGCTAGTTTCTAGTTCTTTGGTTGCTCCTTGGTTCCTTGTAGAAACCGTCTAGGAAGCTAGTTTCTAGTTCTTCAGTTGTCTCCTGGGTCCTTATAGAAACCTTCTAGGAAGCTAGTTTCTAGTTCTTTGGTTGTCTCCTGGTTCCTTATAGAAACCTTCTAGGAAGCTAGTTTCTGGTTCTTTGGTTGTCCCCTGATTCCTTGTAGAAACCTGCTAGGAAGCTAGTTTCTAGTTCTTCAGTTGTCTCCTGGGTCCTTGTAGAAACCTTCTAGGAAGCTCAGAACCCTTAATGAACTCTCCAGATTGTGAGATCTTTCAGAAGCTTCTGGAAAGTCAAATTTGTCCAGGCTTACAGCTTAAAATCAAAGGCTTAGGAACGATTTCTAGTTTTATAGAACGCACTTAAGGGTTCTTTGGTTGTCTTTGTAAGAAAGGGATCCAAGGAAGCTTGGAACCCTTAATGAACTCTTATGAAAGTGAGATGTTTCAGAAGTTTCCAGAAAGAACAAATCTGTCCAGTTTCACATCATGGATGTTTAGGGACTTGCGAAACATGCACACTTTGCTAGTTTATTAGAACACACCTAAGGGTTCTTAGGATGTCTTCGGAGAGAAAGAGCTCCATGTAGAACCCTTCTACGAAACTAAAAACCCTTAAATATCCAATGAACTTTTCGAAGAGTGACCAATTTCAGAAGTCAAAGTCTCACAGCATGGACATATAAAGTTCTTGGCACACTTTTATACATGCACAGTTTTAAGGGGTTTCTGGTTGTTTCTTAGGCTCTCCTGTCAGAGAACTAGTTAGAGAACTAGTCAGAAAACTAGCCAGAGAACTATTAGAATACTGCTAGGAAGCTAAGAACCCTCAATGAACTTTTGAGAGTCTGTAATCATATGGAGTTCACAATCACAATAAATCACAAGCACTTTTATAAAGCACACTCTTAAGGGTCCTTTTAATGTTCCTCTGGTTCTTCTGTCAGAAACAGTTCCAAGTAGAACCCTTCTATAATGCTAAGAAGCCTTAACTTTTGTTTAGAGTGAAATATTCCTGAGGTTTCTGAAAAGAAAATATGTCCAGGTTCACATCATGGACACTTAGGGAACCAGGGACTTGGGAATCATGCACACTTCTAGTTTTAAAGAACACACACTAAGGGTTTCTCAGTAGTTTCTTGAGAGAAAGGGCTCCAAGTAGAACCTTTCTAGAAGGTTAAGAACCATTAATGTTCTTGTTTGAGCATGAGATATTTCAGAGATTTGTTAAAAAGGACAAAAAAGAGTGGATATGTTTGAGTTTGGGAATCCTGCACACTTTTAAAGGTTCTTTGAGCATTCCTCTAGTTCTCTGGTCAGAAAGAGTTCTAACTAGAACCCTTAAACAATCCTAAGAACCTTAACTATTCATTGACCTTTTAAGTGAGAGAAAAATGTCAGTAGTTTCTGAAGTGAAAAGGAAAATTAAGGGTTGGTCAGTTCTTCCAGTCAGAAAGGGTTCCACATAGAACCCTTGACTATCAAGTGCACTCTTAAGAGAGAATAAGAATTTTGTAGAAATTAAGCACATGCTAGAGTTTAGGAATCATTGAATCATAATCTCTTTTTATTGTACACCTAAAAGGGTTCTTGGGTCTCACTGTGCTTTCTTTATCAGAACCAGTTCCGGTTCCAAGTAGAACCCTTCTAGGAAGCTAAGAACGTTTTATTTATTTATTTAACGATCTTTTAAGTGAAGTTTGTGAAAAAGAACATTTTATACAATCCCACATCATAGACACTTCAGGACTTATTTCAATAAAACACACCTAAGGGTTCTTGTTTCCTGTCTGAAAGGGTTCCGAGTAGAACCATTTGATGATGCTTAGAACCATTTTTATATAGAAATTTGTATTAAGGAAAATCGAGTATGGTGACTTCAGAGCTTTGGGGTTGCCTGAGTGTCGGTTCTAGCTCTGGTTCTAGCATTGTTTAACCAGTTGAGTATAACCTCTTTAGGAAACTAAACACCTTTAATTTGGATCAATTTGAACCAAATAACCCAGAGATGTCAGCCTTAAACTCCTGACATGTGCCAGAAGAAATGAAGGACTAAATAATTAAATAAAAAAATTAAAATAAATAAATAATTAAATTTTAAATTGAATTAAAAACACACAAAAAATAAAACTAAGTTGACTAATAAGCAAAAAATATTTTTAAAATTTTATTTTAATGATTTATTAATAATTTTAAAAAGTTAAATGATTTATTAGTAATGTGAACATTAAAAAAAAGGGATTGTTCTAATGAAAAGCCAATTCCTGTCCCGGCTAGATTATATCTTTATTTTTTAAAATTAATCCTCAATATTTTATCATTTTTATATATATTTAATATGCTCTTTGCATTATTTTAGGCAGAAAAAAAATGTATCCGTCCGCCTTGGTTCTGCCGCCTGGCTTTGATGAGAACCTCAAATGTGAATTACAAAAGTGCTGCGAGAAGAAAATGAGTAATAATTTAGTAATAAAAGCATGAATAATAGATAATAATAATGGTATTGAGGAGGAAAAAGTCCTGAGACGGGAGAAGAAACCAGGGAGTGAATACTTTTTTTTATTTTTTTTTGTATTTGGATAAATGCAGAAACCTTAACCCTGCTAGCCCATGTTGCTAGTAGTTTGTTTTTGTGTACATAGCGAGCGCTAGTTTGTCGGTCATGAGTGTGTAGCGGCTAGCTAGAGTTTAAATAGAATGGCTAGTGTCAATTAATTAATTTAAAGTGTTTTTGTGATGACTTTAATGAAGTGAAGAATAGCAGCCTGAGCTAACTGTGTATACAATACAGCTTCTGCTAGCCGCTTAAACACAACGATTATTAGCACTTAAATTAGCAGGATAACTAACTGTCACTTGTTGTGCCGTCACTTTGTCTCTCTCTCTCTCTCTCTCTCTCTCTCTCTCTGTCTTTCTTTTTGGATCTCTCTCTCTCTGTCTATCTGTCTCCCTCCCTCTCTTTCCATCTCTCTCTCTCTGTATAGCTCTCTCACTCTCTGTCTGTCTGTCTCTCTTTTTGGATCTCTCTCTCTCTCTCTCTGTCTGTCTGTCTCCATCTCTCTGTTCTGTTTCTTCCCTAGTGTCTGCCTCTGTCTCTTTCTCTGTCTCTCTCTCTCTTTCTGTCTCTCTCTTTTGCTCTCTTCCTCTTATTCTGTCTTCCGGTTTCTCCCTCAGTTTCTTACTCTGTCTCTCTTCTGTCTCTCTACCCCACTGTATGTCTCTCTCTCTCTCTCTCTCTCTAGATCTTTAATCCATCTCATTAATATTAATTCTCCTCCATTTTAATTGAAGTTAATCTCCATCATCACGCTGTTCTGAAATCTGCCAAGTGTCCGCTTTACCTTTTACCTGTCGCTTGTTTCTATCTTTCTTTCTTTTTTCACTCTCCACACCTTGTCACCCCCCCGTCTCACCCCCCTCTTACTCCTTAACCTTTTTTTTTCCACACTAATAGTCCAGCAGAGGAGCTGAACTGACGAAATGATTTTTCTCCCCTCAGAAACGAGCGCTTTTTAAAACTAATGTATAAAAATGTGGATTATTACGGCAGTATTACGGTGATTGAACTGGGACGGTGATGTCAATAGAGTCATTTACCTGTTCTGCTCCGTGCCTTAATGGACCTGCTGAAATGGCCCAGGCGATTTTCCTCCACTCCTCCAGTTTAGCCAGTTTTTAAAGGGAAAAGATTCAGGACTTTTAGTTCATGGGTTTCAGGCTGTGGAGATTTTTATTTTAATTAAAAACATAATTTTATTTCATCCTTTATTTATCTGTGGATGGATTTTGGGTTTTTTTATGTTTTTATATTGGCTTATATTGAGAGATGAAGTTGTTTGAGTCAGTGCAAAGATGAAAAAAGGATAATAAAATATTTAGTAAAATATTTGGATTACATTAGCCAAGTAGTTTTTTTATTTATTTATTTATTTATTTTAAAGAACATGCTTCCCCCCCAAAAAAATTGCCAAAATAATCTATTATTAAATAATATAATATATATATATATATATATATATATAAAATAATTAAAATATGTTAATATATTTATATTTATAATATATATTTATATTTTAATTTATATTTATGTATAGAATTAATTATATGAAGTTTTTATATTTATATTACTTCTTTTTTATATATTTATAGAATGTTTTCCATTTTATATTTCTCTTTTTATATATACATTTATACATATTTATATAATTAATATTTATTTATATTTATTATCCAGTATTTCATACAACTTTCTCTCACATTTTTTTTTACATTTCTATTATTTAGTTTATAATTCAATTCATTAACATTTAATCAATTAAGTTGAATTAAAAATGAATTAATTTTTTTATTTAATAAACTCAATTAAACTGTTGACAAAAATTGCTTAGATGAGAGGGTATTGATTTATTTTCTGTCATAGCAGCATCAATGTTTCCGTAGTAACACGTTCCCAAGGAGGCAGGGTTTAAGGTTGAACTTTTGTTTATAGCTGCTATAACGGAAGTGAGAAGCAGAGCTAGTGTCAAAAGTAGCTATGAAGTGAGAAATATATTTAAGTAGAAAAAAAAAATTATTGTTCTTTATTAAATAATCGATTTGTAGAACTTTTAGGGAAAGAAGATGAGCACACCACCACGTCATTGATTATTTTCCTCCAATAGCATGACACGTAGTTTTTCTTGCATATTTACAGCAAGACCTATTTGCTTTACCTATTTGCTTACAAACTCGGTGAGACGTAAATAAGAGGAAAAGAATGCAGGAATAAAATTAAGGACATTTTTTTTACACTGGCGTAAAATATGGAGCTTCAGCACACCAATATAAATACAACAGCTAGAAGGAAGTTTGTAGATTTCGAAGTTCGTGTAAACGAGTTTAAAAACCTGACGTTGTTTACATTTTTACTTTTTGATGAACTTGATATATATGTGTCACTTTCAGTTATTTTGTGAATTTTTTAAAATTATTTTTTGCTTTATTTATTTTTATTTATTTATTTATTATATTTATTTATTTATTTTCATAAAGGAAAGCAATTAATTCTGAAAAAAGAACAACCACAAACGGAAAAAAACATGTTTCTTTTTATTTATTTTTTTTTTCACATTTGGAAAATATTTTAGGCAGAGTCTGTTATTATTGTTATTTATTATTATTATTATTATTATTATTATTATTATTATTATTGGAATATATGTTAGACTGGGATTTTATTCTTAGTAGAATAATAATAATAATAATAATTATTATTATTATTATTATTATTATTATTATTATTATTATTAGTTCTGAATAAATTTCAGTTTAATTTATATTCTTTATTTGATCAAATTGGGTTTTAACGCTTTGCTCTCAGACGTGAAATTCGTTTGGGTCGGACTTGTAAAAGTAAGAAAAAATAAACAGAGGAATTGTGATATTCTCATTTTGGAGATGGGGCAATAACGAAGGCACACGCACGCACACACACACACACACACAGAGAGAGAGAGAGAGAGAGAGAGAGAGAGAGAAAGCTGAGTGAATTGAAGTCATTTTGATGAAAAATGAGGGCCAGGCTGATTTTGGACAGCTCGGAGAAGCTGGCGGTGATGTCATTAAACGACAGCCGGCCTGATAAGGTGAGACGGCCGGCTGAATAAATAAATAAATTAAATGAATATCTTATATATTCTTTTCACCTCCCTTCAGGGCTTCCCAAAATCCAGAGCAAACCCCCACACCCTGTTCCTCACCCCCTTTCTGCCCAAATCCACCCGTATGCAGGAAGGAAGGGGGAGTGGGGGGTTAAAAAGGGGCTGGGATGGGGTGGTGAAATCAGCTTGGTGATAAATAATAAATTTGACTAATACACATTTTTTACACAGACACACACACACACACGTTTGTTCTTTTGGACAGTAAATAAGAATCCATTTTTCTAAACCTAGTAGAAAAAATGGAATGGATACTTGAAGAAGAAGCGTCCCATCCCGCGCGTGTGTGTGTGTGTGTGTGTGTGTATCTTTCCAAAAGTCTCGAGACCTCCGAGAAGCACGTTTGAAGAGCTATAAGAGAACTATGAGTGTGTGTATGTGTGTGTGTGTGTGTGCGTGTGTGTTGTTGGTGTGTAGCTTTCCAAAAGTCTGGAGACCTCCGAGAAGCACATTTGTAGAGCTATAAGAGAACTACGAGTGTGTGTGTGTGTGTGTGTGAGTGTGTGAGTGTGTGTGTAAGCGCACAGGAGGGAGAGAGGGAGTGTGTGTGGGGGAATTATGCACTCTGGATGTTGCCTCGTGCTTTAAGCGGCCAGGTAGCGCACGCCGGCTCTCTAAATAAGCAGCTCGCATTCACGAGCCCCATCAGGACAGGAGGCAGGGCTGCAGCCTGGGTGTGAAATCCCTCTCTCTCTCTCTCTCTCTCTCTGTCTCTCTCTTTCCAGTCAGCACACATACACATACACACACACATGCATGAACACACGCACACATACACACATGCGCACACACTCGGCGGCTCAGCCGGTAGCGCTCCACCAGTGTAGCCACAGCAGCAGCAGCAGCAGCCTGGAGGAAAAGTGAGGAGTGGACGTGAAAGAAAGAAAGGAGAGCAAAGAAAGGAAGGTCAGTGTGGTGCTTCTGTCTTTCACGCTCTTTGGAGGGAGTTTGCTCAGCGTATATATGTGTGTGTGTGTGTGTGTGTGTGTGGAGTAGAGTGGGAGAGGCTGAAAGTATTGATTGTGGGAGAGTTTGTGGGAAGTGCACTCTTGTTTGATCCTGCCAGGTGGGAGCAGGTGGGAGTTTGCGTGTGTGTGTGTGTGTGTGTGTGTGTGTGTATGTATGAGAGAGATAGTGTGTGTGTGTTTGGGGGGATGAGGTGTGTGTGTGTGTGTGAAGGAGGGGGGTGAATAGTTGTTGGGTATGTTTTATAGAGATGCGGCTTGGTCTGTGTTTACAAGTGCAAACACGTGTGTGTGTGTATGTGTGTGTGTGTGTGTGTGTGTTGTGAGTACATGCCTGTCAGACATCTATAGGTGAATCTATAAGGTAAATTCCAGGCTGCTGAAATCAGAAAATATATATATATACAAATGGAATAACACTTTTGTTCGGTTTACTTGCAACACATTGAGACATCAGCGGAATTTTTGTGAATATAGAGGGAATGTGTGTGTGTGTGTGTGTGTGTGTGTGGGAATCAGGGGCGGAGTCAGGGGCCACAGCATCCGTGACCCGAACATGTGACCCGATCACACACCTAACGTTGAGAGTCAGACTTCCTAAAATCAGTTTCTGGCACACTTTCTCAAACACACACACACACACACACACTTCAATTTTAAAAATATATTACTTCTATTAGATTCATTATTAGTAATTAGCGATCCTCGAGTCATTTCTTCTTACTTTCTGTTAACTGGAAAAAAAAATTGTCTTTAATTCACTTCCTAAATTTTTGGTAAAAATGTTTTCAAAAATGAACATCATAAACAAATTTTTAATTTTTTCTCTTAGATATTTCTTCGATATAGACGCTAAATTGTCCCAGTATGCTCCTCCAACACAGCGCAGGTATCGTTTTTTTTTTGTTAATCTTTTGTTTTCTGTTTTCTTTTTTAACAAAACAATCATTTTAACTTTTTAATTTTTTTTTGTTTAAAATTTAGATTTCAATTCTTTTCTGGAATTGAATAGTTTTTTTGTGACATTATTTGAAAAGAAATAAATTAAAAACCAATATAGAGGCACATATATTTTTTTTTTTTTCAAAAAATGATTTATTCTATTAATACTTTTCATTTTTTTGTATTTATTTCTAATTTAATTTAATTTTATATTATTTTGTATTTTATTTATTTTATTTTTTTATTTACTGCCTTTTGCGTGTCTTTGGGAGAACATTTTGGATATTTCTTCTGCCACGTCGCACATCCGTCACGTCCCAGTGCGGCTTCGTCGGGTTTGGGTTAAAATTCGGTATGTGTGTGTGTGTGTGTGTGTGTGTCTGTGTGTGTCAGCGTTCGGACATTGGACACCACACACGCACTCATGCATGGAGCACAAAACTGGAAAAGCCGGGACCGGCCAAATTGTCAGCACCGCTAAAGATATCAAGCCGAACGTTTTAGCCATCCATCATGGCGGCGGCCGTGTTTCTGCCTCGACAGTGATTTATTCCAGTTCTGAAGCCCATTTGAGCCACAATGGTGAAATAAGCAGCAGCTGGACTCACACACACACTCACACACACTCTTACACACACACGCACACACTCTGAAAGGTATAGCACTGTAACACACTGACTGTGACTGCGGTCAGAAATATAATCAGAAACACAGAAGATCGCGCTTTAGCTTCATCGGCGTTTCTTTAAAAGGTTATTTTTTAAAGTTTAATTTAAAATCTAAACGTTTATCTTGCATTTATAAATTAATGATCACTTCTGTAACGTTTATTTACTTATACTTTGGGAAGAAAATATTCTGTTCATTTCATACATTGTGTTTATTCCACTTTATGAGCAAAAAATCCCACAGATCCCACCTCCACCAATAGGAATGGCCTAATTTGAATATGCAAATGAGGCATTTGAGACATTCTTAATTAATGAGTCGAATTATTGAGTTTTGACTAATGCTTTCGTAGCAGATCGTTAGCAGCATTTAGCAATACGCTGTAATTGAATTAACGGTCGTTGAAGTGGATTTATTCTCACTAGTGGATGATGTAAATATTTAATTAGATATTCTAATTATTTAAATTGTGTAGTTAATTGCCGTGTTTGTGTTCCTCCTGGTTCAGGCTGACGTCCGTGTCACGTTAATGCTAATGGTAACTAATGTAGGTTCATGTAAATTCGATTACGCCATGCGTGCCGAACAGTGTGCGTGTGTGTGCGTGTGTGTGTGAGAGTGTGTGTTTGAGTGTGTGTGTGTGTGTGTGTGTGTGTGTATAATATATAACATTTGAGCATCAAAAATTCTTGAGATTCTTCAGAATGGAGTGAAACGTTCAGCTTCCAGACCACAGGGTGTGCTGTGGTGCATCTGGAGTGTGTGTACAATTCGTACACGCTCAGACACACACACACACACACATACACACTCACACAGAGAGAGAGAGAAACTGAAGTGACAACTGACTGGATGAGATTTTTATATATTCAGGATGATTTGGATTCTTATTCCTATATGCATACATGTAATGACATGCATGTGTGTGTGTGTGTGTGTGTGTGTGTGTAGTGAGTATGTTTCTGTCATTTGTTATATCTCAGATAATAACTCAGGTTCCTTACTGTGCAGTGAGATTTATCAGAGCACAGCCCATTACCCCCTCACCCTGACTACCCCGTGCTGCAAACCCCCCCAAGGCCTGGACCCCATCGTGTGTGTGTGTGTGTGTGTTGAAGTCGTCTGGTAGCGAGGGGGGACATGGTTTTGTATGTACCTCCCCAGATTTAACATATTATTCATATTTTTACATATCATACATCATTTATTTACCCAACACTAGAACTGTGTGTGTGTATGTGTGTGTGTGTGTGTGTGTGTGTGTACACAGCATTATCTTTAAATAATGTTTTGTACAAAAGGGATTTTTTTAAGCAAGATTGATAAATGTATATAAAATCAGAATACACATATAAATACTACTAATAAAATATTTCTTACAAAAATAAACAACAAATCATAAACAATACAAATAAATAACAACAAAACATTAGGGATGTAATGAACTTCTTTAAAATATTTAAATGAAAGACGTCATGCAGAAATGATCCATAAGTATGTCTGAAAAATGAATATTTTCTTAAATTAAAATTAAAATAATGGAATTGCATGTTAGGATAATGCATATAAAATGTTAATAAATGTGTAATAAATGAATAAATAGAATAAATATATTTAAAAACGGTTATTAATATATATAAATATTAGATATTAATTAATAAATATTATAATAAAATTGTATGCTTTATTGTGTGCTTTTCCTGAAAAGAGCGATGTCTAGGGTTTTTATTTATTTATTTTTATTTATTTATTAATTTTTTTTTCTTGTAATTTTCTCTATGCATGTTCGAAACAGTGCCCCTGAATTATTATGGAAGGTTTAACAGTTTTCGATATAATTTCTCCTTCCCTGTGTGTGTGTGTGTCAGGAGGTCAGTTTCGTAGCCGTACTACTGTAGAAAACGGGAGATTTGTGGCATTTTTTTTTTTTTGCTGATAACGTGTCTGAAGCTCGGCTCTGCTCCTCGAATCCAGGATTAATGGCAGATTTAAAGGTTTAACACGAGCAGCTGTTCATGAAGGCGTGGGATTGAGTGGGATGCGTGGAGGTGAGACGGAAAAGGAACGCCGGGAACGCCGATTTTAAGCATGTCCTGCATCCGGAAACTTCCTCTCAAGGGCCTGTAGTAGGATGCAGCTAGGATATGGACGAGAGAGAGCGAGAGAGAGAGAGAGAGAGATACACAGCTTCTGTTATTATTTGATTACTATTTTATTCTTATCCAATTCTATTTACATGACCCTTTTTGGTCATATTTAAACTGCACCTTTTCACACACATTTCTATGCAAAAACAAATAAACTATACTATTTATTTTCATTTATTTTAATAATAGAATCACTTCGGTGTCATTTTGTACGATTCCTACTACAATCTGATATACCGAACATCGTCGTTTTCAACTCTGTTTTTAAAGGATTAATTTTCATTTATCAAATTCAATCGAATTATCAGAGGGTGAACGTGATCGATGTTCGAGAAATATGGAATTTATTAGAGAAAAAAATATATAATTTAATGGAGATTTTTTTCTTCTTATAAATATTACGTAACATTTGATTGACAAATAAATTATAGATCAATTAGATGAATTTAATTAATTATAGATAAATGAGTAGAATTTTAATTCTTTACATTCTTCACTGTGTGTGTGTGTGTGTCTCAGTGAGTGAGAGTTTTTTTGTGCATTGCTGGAATGCTTCTCTGCATGGCAAAATGAAATAAATAATTAAATTGACATTATTTATATCTAAAATTAATTTATCGTCGATTTTAATGTGATGCTTTTTACAGGTAAACATGTGTCGTGCTTTATTTTTTTTTTATCTATTATTGTATTCTCGGTGTGTAAGGTGTGTAAGGCCAGCGTTTGTAGGAGTGAGCTCGTGTTCTGCGTGAAGCCACGCTTAAACTCACCTGATTGGCTGAGCCGGATGATTGACAGCTCTTTTTAACCTATCCACTTTCTCATCGCTTGCTGATAGGGACTGACAGAGAGAGCGGGATTGGATTGGATGCTTGGGGTTTGTGTGTGTGTGTGTGTGTGTTTACAGACATAAGCGCAGCCACAGAACAATCTCAATATATCCACCGTCTCGGTCAACACCTCTTTACTGCACAAGCATGAAATAAAAAAAGGATAAATACGGACAGGATTTTCCAGACACGTCACGTGTTTTCCGTCATGTTTTTTACCGTCATGTGTTCCTTCACATGTTCCTTCCCTGATGTGGAATGAAATTAGAAGTACAGAGATGCACTAGAGGGCAAGGTGGAAAGGTGGTTTCAGGTTTTCCTCTAATATTGTAATAACATTCAGGAACATCTGTATAATATAATAAGCTGTAAGGTTGCAAAGAAACGCTCCTACAACC
>NC_080719.1:2870000-2957500 GCF_019097595.1 Hemibagrus wyckioides
TAGATAGATAGAAACATAAATAGACAGACAGACAGACAGACAGACAGACAGATAGATAGATAGATAGATAGATAGATAGATAGATAGATAGATAGATAGATAGATAGATAGATAGATAGAGATATAAATCTCATCATGTTCACTTTTTTTTCACCAACACTTTGTTATACATCTTGCTCACACCACCAACTTGCGACCTGATTGGTCGATAGGTTTTAAAAAAACATTGCTTGATGACTTTTGTTAAAAAGAGTCTCCTCAGGGGTTCTTTGGATGCTTAAGGATCCACATGGTTGTTTCTTTTTAAAGGAACCTTTTCAGGTTCTAATCAGAAAATGTAGGGCTTCCACATGCAGAAAGATAAAATAAAAATATTTTCTAACAGCCATTAACAAACATTTTAAAATGCACTCGAACTATAAATAATTTATTTCTGTTTAAAAAATATTTTTACAAATTCTATGTCCATTTATAATCTGTATTATCTGCACAGAACAGACTTTTATTTATTTATTTATTTGTTTGTTTGTTTGTTTGTTTGTTTGTTGTATAATTTCAATATATTTTTTCTCTTTGCTTGGTTTAGATAATTCTGTTTCTATTTTTATTGCAACTATTTTTATCATATTTTTTATTCTACTTTTTATGACACAGACATGTAGCTTCTTTACATGTCCTACTGGGTGATAGATAGATAGATAGATAGATAGATAGATAGATAGATAGATAGATAGATAGATAGATAGATAGATAGATAGATAGATAGATAGATAGACAGACAGAAAGATAGATAGATAGATAGATAGATAGATAGATAGATAGATAGATAGATAGATAGATAGATAGATAGATAGACAGACAGAAAGATAGATAGATAGATAGATAGATAGATAGATAGATAGATAGATAGATAGATAGATAGACAGACAGAAAGATAGATAGATAGATAGATAGATAGATAGATAGATAGATAGATAGATAGATAGATAGATAGATAGATAGACAGGCAGACAGGCAGAAACAAATAGATAGACAGATTATTATTATTATTATTATTATTATTATTATTGTTTTTGTTATTATTATTATTACTATTATTATTATTTTATCATTTTTTAAAGGTGGTGGTGAGAGGATGTAGCATTTATTTCTTTATTTTGTTTATTTCTTTAAATCCGGTTGCTTTTTGGATGCAATTTCTACACATGCCTCTGAAAAGACTGACAGAGAACCCAGAACTCTCCGTTTGTTTGTTTGTTTGTCGTTAAACCAGAAGGCGAAATGCGGCGAGCGTGTGAGGATTTTTCACAGAAAGCGCGAGAGAAAGCCGTGATTTGGTTTCCGCTTCCTGATTCGCTGCTCGGAAAGTGGAAACCCCTCCTGTGATTCCTCCTTCGCTCCTTTTCCCCTCGTTCATCCTTCGCTCTTAAATAAGTGTGAAATAAGGATTTGTGTGTGTGTGTGTGTGTTCCCTCCAGAGTGTTCCTTAACACCTCATTTTGAGATGCTAGCCTTCATTTCTTCATTCTATATAGATAGATAGATAGATAGACAGACAGACAGACAGACAGATACACAGATAGACAGAAAGAGAGATTTTTTTTTTGTCCATATGATGACGGTTAATGACCTGTTTCCTATCAACCCCAAACGATCTCTTCCTCGTCTTTATTAAACCCGCCCACTCCTGAGAGCGCATCATTTGCATATTCATGACCAGGTGTGAGCTTTCGCCTTCACTATAGCAATGATGATGATGATGATGATGATAAGGAGGTCTGGAAATCATATCAAGACTCATTTGAGCCGTATCGATTTGGCGAATAACGAACGTTTACGCGCACATAAGAAACGGGATGAGAGAATCCACACGATCAGTAACATCCCAGGTTTCTTCTTCATCTAATAAAGCAGGCACGTGACACGGCGTTCTTTCATTTCCTGTCGCAGATTGCTTGCAAGTGCCTTCGCTGATGGCTGCGCAGTCATGGAAACGTGGAAGCTGGATCCTTCGCCACTTTAATACATTCTGAGGATATTTTTGAGCCGAGGCTGACAGTGAAATATGTATTTCTCTATACGTGTGTGTGTGTGTGTGTTAGTGATAGCACCTATGTTCTGCTCTCCATGATGAGGCTCTAGGGGTCCTCCGCGAGGGGCAGGCCATCCCGGGCCATTCGTTTTCTCCCGGCCGAGCTGTCTAATGACTCTGAGGTACACTCATATACGTTACTGCTCAGGGGCTCTGTCACTCATTAATCATGTGACCTTCTGGGGCGGGCTTAATGACCTTGCAGGGGGAGATCAGCTGGAGATGGTTGGAGCGGGGGAATTAAATTGTTTCTGGAAGTGGCCGCGGTCACGGAAGCCAATTTATACCACTGCCTCCACATCGAGGCCCTCGCTCTCTTCACTCCTCTTCTCTCCTCTCCTAACCTCCACCCGGCCGCCCGGACCCCCGTCCCCTTCCAAACACACACACACTCAGTTACCCTATCACGACCACTCTACAAAGTTCCTCTTACCCAGGATCAGTGATAAATTGGATCATATGGCAGTTTTTTACAGAGATCACAGGAATCACTGGTTCCTCCCACTTCAGGGACCTCAGAAGTAATTGCACAATCGACTGCTCGCTCGTTTCTAATCCAGCTCTGTGCTGTGGGAAGTCAGATCCTTGTGAAGTTCAGTCACCAAAACATGTAAGCGAACGATTCTCATCCGGATTCAGTCTGAGTGTTTGAACCTGTGAAGGAGAACGTAATGGAAGGAGTCTCCGGTTTCACTCAGATGTAAAGATGGCATGTATCATGCTAAGAGAAGTAAGGACTTCAAGGTGATGTGACCAGTGTAAACCCCCCGGGTCCTACTCATAACCGCTCCAAGCGGGTCTCAAACCCGGGTCTCCAGCATCTGAGGCAGGCGCTAGTTTGCCTCTTGAGATCATGGGAGTGAGATTTACCTGCACAGCACCTACCGCTGGCCTCTGTTGCACTCACCCCCCTAAACCTCACTCCCATCCGGGTCACGGCACCAATGTAACGGCACCACCCCCCGGTCCTACTCACAACCGCTCCAAGCAGGGCTCGATCGGGTCTCCAGCATGGGAGGGAGGTGTTGTAACAAGGAGGCTAAAGTGTCTAGTGTCAAGCGCTAGTTCTCCTCTTGAGATCAGGGGAGTGAGGTTTACCTGCACAGCACATACCGCTGGCCTCCGTTACGTCACATGTGTGTTATTCGCTTATTACAATAATGTTTACAGCTAAATGGAATAGAAATGGTTTTGTCGCCGTTCTTTCCTTCCTTTCTTTCTTTCTTTCTTTCTTTCTTTCTTTCTTTCTTTCTTTCTTTCTTTCTTTCTTTCTTTATTCTGCCTTCTCTGTCTCCTTCCTTCCTTTTTCTTTCTTTTTTTCTTCCTTCCTTTCTTCCTTCTTTTCTTTCATTGATCGATGACCACTTTTTAGGCTTTTTGTGTTTTTATTTCTCTCTCACGTACGCTCTTTTGTAGACGAACATCCAGAAAAGCCGACATTTTCTGCACCGGAATCAAGTGTGTACAAATCGCAAATCTTTAAAAAAAAAAGAAAATAATTAATAGCAAAGAATTTGCCTTGAATAGGCTGTGTGGATTAACGACATGCTCGCGACGCACCCGAAAGAAAGCCAAATCACTTGGAGGCATTCCTCGACACGTTCCCCTCTTAGCCTATAGCGCTTCTAAACATTTTTCACCTTTTCATTTTTAGCCCTGTCCTTTAGCCTAAGGTATTTCCCCTTCATAACCGCAATAATTACCTCCAGCAATTATAATCCCAGCGCCTGGCAGATAAAGGTAAAGTTTATAGAGGGAAAAAATTGCGCCCGGGCCCCGACGTTCGCTCGCTCGGTGCCACAATCGTAGCATTAAAACGTAGGCTTTCTTCTCGGTGACATTAAAATGGAGGGATTTTGTTTATCCGTGCCTTTGTTTATTTAACATTTCGCTCAGCGGGGGGAGTTTTCAGATAGCTTGTTTTCAAGACGGTCCCTGCAGACAGCGAGCAAACACTCCACAGTTTCATCAAACAGAACAATGCTCAACTTTTCCCCTCCTCAGCGCCACGCAGCCAAATGCGCCAAAGCAGCAGCGCAGCTGAGGATGATTGAAAACGATTGTCATAATTTTTTCAAGTCTGGAACAATACCAAGGCGAGGATCTCTCTCTCTTTCTCTCTCTCTCTCTCTCTCTCTCATGAATGTGCCTCTTCCTGGAAAAAGTGTACAGAAAAAAAACAGACATGTGGAGGGATGAAAACATTTCATTTACGTTTTTATTTTTCGTTGTTGTTTTTTTTTTCCCGTGCCGATCCCGAACGGTGTGCGGCTAATGAATGCGACGGCGCACGAGGACGAGGACGAGGACGAGATGCGATCTCTTTACAGCTCACATCACCGCGCGGTTTTGAAGGGAGATGAAATAAAGTTATTGTAGGCAGATGAGAAAGCAGGAAAAAGAAGCCTCGGGGATTTAGAAATGCAACGCAACGCTATTTACCTAACCGCAACATCGCATCACATCACATCAACATCACAACACAGGAGAGTAGAGCACCTTCTGGAAATTTCTGCACCTGAGTCCAGGCGTTCGTGACGCTGCAGACGGAGTCGAGTTTGTTGGGAAGAAATTTTCCGGGTTTGATATTTTGTATGGATTTTTTGAGTCACTATAATGCGTCATATAGCAGACATAGAGCACGCTTCAATTTATTTTTTTATTTTTTTATTTTTTGGGGGGGAGGTATTATTATATCTGTGAACATTAAAAGCTCTGATTAAAGGCTCCTTTCTTTCTTTCTTTCTTTCTTTCTTTCTTTCTTTCTTTCTTTCTTTCTTTCTTTCTTTCTTTCTTTTTTCTTCCTTCCTTCCTTTTTCTTCCTTCCTTCCTTCCTTCCTTCCTTCCTCTGATGCTGAAATCCTGGCTTCTGATTGGTCAGAAGGTTGTTGATTCATTTTCTCAGGTTTCATTTAACCTCCTGATTTATTTATAAAGCGACGTGAAGAAAAACGTGTGAAGTTTTCAACATTTGTGTGGCGTTTAAGGCAGGAGTCTCCAGCGTCAGTCCGAGATAAAGTGATTTAAAGGTTTAAATAAAAATGTGAAGCTCAACATGAACAAATTTAATCCTTTAAGAACGACGTATCATATTTTTTATCCGTTTATAATTACATTTAATATTACGGAACATCCGTGAGGGAAAAGTTATAGCTGACACTGGAGACTCCTTCCTTAAGCGTCTCACCGAACGTATCACCGATTTTATCCCTTTATACGAAGTTCCTGTGAACAAGCTGTTGCTATAGTAACAATGCCATAGTGCACTCGTTCGTAAGCTGATATGAACGCAGGATACGAGTAAATGCGTGTCTCTGACAGATAGAAAGAAAAAATTCCTGGCAAGTTGGAACCAGGTCACTGTCTGAGACCCGAGTCTGTTTATTTCAGGGTCGAGAAGGCTGAGCGTCTGTCAGCATGAAAGCCGAGTAAATACGGGAAAAATCGAAAGAGAGAGAGAGCGAGAGAGAGAGAGAGAGAGAGAGAGAGAGAGAATGAGGTGCTGAAGAACAGAAGTTTCCTCTTTGGTTAAATTCTATCCACTCCTGGATGCATGTCTTCCTTCCTTCCTTCCTTTTTTCTTTCTTTTTCCTTCCTTCCTTCCTTCCTTCCTTCCTTCCTTCCTTCCTTCCTTCCTTTCTTTCTTTCTTTCTTTCTTTCTTTCTTTCTTTCTTTCTTTCTTTCTTTCTTTCTGCCTTCTCTGTATCCTTTCTTTCTTTCTTTCTTTCTTTCTTTCTTTCTTTCTTTCTTTCTTTCTTTCTTTCTTTCTTTCTTTCTTTCTTTCTTTCTGCCTTCTCTGTATCCTTCCTTTCTTTCTTTCTTTCTTTCTTTCTTTCTTTCTTTCTTTCTTTCTTTCTTTCTCCTATTCTCTCAGGTGAAGGCTTGATTAATATTTCCTGCTCTTGCGTTACCATGGCGATGAGGACAGTGCATATGATACTTAATTGAATCTTTCCTGTGCCTTTGTGACCGTCCCTTGTGTCCGGACAATGAAAGGCTTTTGCTGACGACTCGAGGCGAGGCGAGGCGGCTCTGTCCCTCAAACACCGCCTACCACCACCACCACCACCACCCGCACTCTCCAACCCAACAGCCCCCCACCTCCTCCTCCTCTTTTTTTTGCTATCTCACTCTCTATTTCCTGCAAGCCTTTCTATCCTTCTTTCTTTTTTCCCGAGGCTTTTATGCAGTTATTCTTTTTCCTTCTCTTTGAGTGCTATGTGCCACTGTTGTATGACAAGTAGCATCTCCTGAAAATGCACTCACTGTTTTTTTTGTTTTCTTTTGTACTTTTGTGTCTGTCCTGCCCCCCCTTCTTTTTTTTCTTTCTTTTTTTTTTATTACAAGCTTCCATCGCCGCTACACTCGTCTTTCAGCTCGTCATATTTCTCCCTGCTTTTGTTTCTGTGTATCTGGAAACGATACGATCTGTGTATCTGGAAACGAAGGTTTCTGCCCTGTACGGCATGCTCATTTTCATCCGAGTAGGTTTAACCCTTCCTCGGTTCAGCCCCCACCATCACCACCACCATCACCACCACCATCACCACCACCACCATCACCACCATCACCATCACCACCACCATCACCACTATCACCATCACCACCACTATCACCACCACCACCATCACCACTATCACCATCACCACCACTATCACCACCACCATCACCACTATCACCATCACCACCACTATCACCACCACCACCATCACCACTATCACCATCACCACCACCACCATCACCACTATCACCATCACCACGACCATCACCACCACCACCATCACCACTATCACCATCACCACGACCATCACCATCACCACCACCACCACTATCACCATCACCACCATCACCACTATCACCATCACCACCACCACCACCAACACCACCACCATCACCACTATCACCATCACCACCACCATCACCACCATCACCACCACCAACACCACCACCATCACCACTATCACCATCACCATCACCACTATCACCACCACCATCATCAACACTATCACCATCACCACCACCATCACCACCACCATCACCATCACCACCATCAACACTACCTTCAGCTCTTCTTTCCCTACTTTCACTACAACACATTTCCATTCTCAAATCAGTCTCAGACTCAGTTGTTAAATTGATTTCAAATGACTCTGATGATTCAAGTGGTGAAACAAAAAAGTCACGGCATGGGCCAGGCACTGATACACAATGCCACGGGCCCGGCCTCGCCGAGCAGGTGCTCTCATTAATGCCCTACAAATTGGGGTTCTCTAAGAGTGAGGCACAAGTGGGAGTCTGGCTCCCCGCTCTACTCTCTGCACCACACACACACACACACACACAAACACACACACACACGTGCCGACCCGTGCTTTGTTCACGCTGTCCTAATCCACGATAAGTGGGAGGCACCGGTCGAGGGAGGAGGAAATAAAAAATAAAAAAAAACATGGACACTCATGTCCTCATGAAGAGAGACGGAAAATGAGAATACAGTTCAGTTTCCAGTTTCACGACTAACACTGACATTTTATCCTTAAACACGTTGTATAGTGGAACACAGTTACGCAAAACAAACAAAATTCCCTGCAGGTAGAGTGAGGTGTACGAGTACCTAAATAATAATAATAATAATAATAATAATAATAATAATAATAATAATAATAATAATAAACTGAGTCAGACAAGCTTTGTTTTAAGGCAAAGAATGGGAAGAACTCTGAACGAAGCTGAGGGGTGCCAATACTTTTAATCTTGAATCAACAGAAAAGAGAGAGAGAGAGAGACAGAGAGACAGAGAGAGACAGAGAAAGAGAGAGAGAGAGAGAGAGAGAGAGAGAGATGTGGTTGTGTGAAGATTTTCAAGCAAAAATCTCTCACTTTCTATCAGTGAAGCTCAAAAATAAGGATAATGTGTTCTATAAATTCTGTACAAATTCCTTACATTGTTATAACTTGTCATATAGTCTACATAGAATGTTCAGATTCTTGAGTTGCCGAGTCTTCGTCCTGTTGTTCACGTAACACGCTATCATATCTGTGAGCAGTAAAGATGCTAGCACTGAACTCTGGCTTCTGATTGGTCAGAAGGTGTTGAATAATTTTCTGTAAGAGCCATAAATCACAGATTTTTACTTTGATTCAAAAACAGAGAGAATGGATGGAGAGGCAAAAGCCTCAGAAATTTGATGTACAGTGAATAGAAAGCCATTTTGGATGTTTGGGAAGTTAATCATGAGGCACAGAGTTTGTTTCAATGGCAGCAAGTAACTGAAAACTAAGCCAAAGGGTGCCAATACTTTTGATTTCAGCGAAAGAATGCATGTAAAGTACACTACATATTTTGGGTAACACCCTACATAGTGAGCGTATGTAGTGAAGACGAAGCCATTTAAGCTCAAATTTAATACAGAGCCGGGAACAGAACGCCGGACAATCGAACCCAGACTACACCGGAGGGTGCCAAAGCGTGTTGAAATACATACTGCACATTAAAATCCAATAAAAACGTGAAGAGTTCCTTGTTTTGCGTGAAACCGGAACGCTATATACATGATGTAATAGCGTCCGCAGTAGTGAACAGGGACGAAGCGACACTGGGGGTGCCAATACTTTTAATCATAGCCAAAAAAACAAGCTGCAGAAAAAAACCTGATCAGGACATATTTTTAAAAAAAATTCATTAATTAAATAATAAATAAATTAATTAACTAAATAAAAATAAATTAATTAATTAAATAAACATAAATAAATAAATAAATAAATAAATAAATAAATAAAGTAGAGTTTGTTTTAATGATGGCGAATAAATCAAAGAAAACTTTTTTGTTTACATCTTAAAGAGACTTGAATGAATTCTTTGTTTTAAGATTTAATTCAAATTTTTTTGTTTACATCTAACCAGACTTGACTGAATTTCTTAGCATTTAAAGAGACAATAAAATTTTTGTTACATTTTTTTTTAACATCTAAAAAGGCTGGATTGAATTATTTGTTTACATTAAAAGAGGCGAATGAAATCTTTATTTACATCTAATCATGCTTGATTGAATTGTTTGCTTATATTTAATGGGATGTTATTATATAAATAACTATCATTTTTTGTTTACAATAGAAGGAGGCTTTAATGCATTCTTTGTTTATGTGGAAAGAGACAGTATCATGTCTTGTTTACATGTAAACAGATCTGGTTGAATTCTTTGTTTACATCCAAAAAGATGATATATATTTACATCTAAAGAGATTTAAAGGATTTTTTTTACGGGTAAGAGATTATTTAATTTTTTGTTTAGATCTAAGCAGACACAATTGAATTCATTGTTTATATTTTTTTAAATAATTGTAAAAAAAAATAATAATTTTTTTTCTTTACATCTGAACAGACTGAATTCTTTGCTTTCATCCAGTGATTCTTAAAATAATTCTTTGTTTACCTCTAAAGACATGATTGAATTTTTTTTGTTTACATCTAAACAAACGATTGAAATAATTTTTTGCTTGCATCTAAAGAAACAATTTAATTTTTTTTATTTACCTCAAAGATATGATTGAATTTTTTGTTTACATAAAAAATGTTAGAATTATTTATTTACATCTAAAGAAATTATTGAATTTAAAGAAACGACTGATGTTTTTGTTTGCATCCAAAAAATGATCAAATTTTTGTTTACATCTAAAGAAACAATTACACCTCTAAAGAGATGACTGAATTAGGAATGATTTCATTCGTATTTTTCTTTATACTTTATATTTATGATTTCTTTTATGTTAAAATCCAGTCACACTTTTTCTGTTGTTTGTTTCTTTTCTTTTTAATATTTTTAAGCATCAAGAACATTAAATTGATGCTGATTCTGCTGCTGCTGATGATGCTGATGAAATCGTTCCCTTTTAAACCCGCAACACAATCTACACTATCGAAGTGGTATAAACTCCGCCCCCGCATCCTTCAGCCTGTTTTCAATACGACGTCAGGAAAGTGTTTACTGTTAGATTGCATCATGTCTTAGCAGAAATCTAAACTTCACTGCGCTAATGTAATAAAGGCACATAACAAACAGCGGATTTTAATACTAAGCTGTCTTAGAGCTGTTATTACACGCCACCGAGGTGGTACATTTATTGGCAAATATTGAAATAGGCAAAAAAAAAGAGTCACTTCACATCAAGCTTGACGTGTGCGCTATAAAATCAGCATTAGCAGTTAGGTGGAGTTTAAAGTGACGGTCTATCAATAACCACCGCGTGAAAATGGGACAGGTTTGTTGCTGCCTTTAAATCACGGCCGAGTGTGTAGAGTGGAAACGCTGGCAGGTGAAGGAACAGGCATTAACGTTGATGGGAGACGTGTGACACTTGAGGCTCGAGGGGAGACACGGGCTCAGGGCGTGACCTATGCTAACAAACACGCATGAAAAAAAGTCTCAGACGGTTTTCTATCAGACATATATATGTCTACATATTTAGGGTAACACCCGACCTAGTGAGCGTATGGAATGAAGACGAAGCCATTTGGAACGTTCAAGTTAAAATTTAATACAGAAACAAAACCGTGGACGGCACCGGAAGGGTGCCAAAACTTTTTTAAAAACTCATGGGACATCCTAATAAAATACGTGAGGACTTCCTTTTCCGTGGAACTGGAACGTCGTGTATGTGATGTAATAGCATACGAAGTAGTGAACAGAAACGAAGCGACACTGGGGGTGCCAATACTTTTAATCGTAGCCGAAAACAAAAGAAAGCCGCGAGAAAAAAGAATTTGTTTACTTCACATCTAAACAGACTCGATTGAATTCTTTGTTTACGTATATCGTCTCAAAAGAACTTTTTGTTTACCTCTGAAAGCTGATTGAATTTTTTTGTTTACATCTAAACAAACGAATGTTTTTTGCTTACATTTAAAGAAATGATTGAACTTTTTTATTTACATATAAAGAAATGTTTGAATTCTTTGTTTACATCTATAGAGTCTTAAAATGATTTTTTGTTTACCTCTAAAGAGATGATTGAATTTTTTTTCTTTACATCTGAACAAACAGATACATTTTTTGCTTGCATCTAAAAAAAACAATTGATTTTTTTTTTATTTACATCTAAAGAAATTATTTTAAAAAATTGTTTACATCTGAACAAACAAATGAATTTTTTGCCAGGATTTAAAAAAAAATGTTTACATTTTAAAAAAAAAATTTCATTTAAATCTGAAAAAAAGATTGAATTTTTTGTTTACATCTAAACAAACAAATTAATTTTTTGCTGGCATCTAAGACAAAAAATATTTTTTTGTTGCTTCCATCTAAAGCAATGACTGAATTATTTACCTTTACATGTAAAGAAATGATTGAATTTTTTATTTGCTTTAATTAAAATTTACATCTAAAGAGACTTGAGTGAATTCTTTGTTTACATCTAAATAGATTTGATTCATTTTTTTTTGTTTACATCTAACCAGACGACTGAATTTGTTAGCATTTCAAGAGACGATTGAATTTTTGTTAGCACACAAACACACACACACACACACACACACACTCGGCTCAAGATCTTAACACCTCGTTCTGGCCCTTCATATCCTGTAAATCTTCCCTCCAGTCAGGTGCCGGATTTACCTTTCTTTCTTTCTTTCTTTCTTTCTTTCTTTCTTTCTTTCTTTCTTTCTTTCTTTCTTTCTTTCTTTCTTTCCTTCTTTCTTTCTTTCTTTCTTTCTTTCTTTCTTATTTATTTATTCATGTTCTTCTTTTTACCTTCCCTCCAGTCAGGTGCCGGATTTTTCCTCCCTTTCTTTTTCTTTCTTTCTCTTTCTTTCTTCCTCTTTTATTTATTTATTCATGTTCTACTTTTCTGTACGAGTCATTTAATTGAAGTTGAATCGAAAGCGCCTTTTGCATCAATCTGCTGAATTTTAATCATCCGAGTATTGAATTTGCAGTCTATAAAAGCGGGAGATCGATCGCTCGGCCGTAAAAGTTTCATAATTGCTTAATCTTGTTAACTATAAAGACGTCAGGAAAATTCGACAAAGAGGTATCGCTGTAATTTTAGTCGTAATAAAGGAGGAGTTTTACAAAGTTAAAGAGAGAAGAGAGAGAAAAAAGAGAGAAGACTCCTTTTCTTCTTTCATCGGCGCCGTTAAATCTGCTTGGGATGAATCGACGGATTAGCCTGTATGTGTGTGTGTGTGTATGTGTGTGTGTGTGAGAGTGTGTGTGGGTTGCTACAGAGTTAATTGTCCCCCCTCCGCTCCCCCCCCACACACACATACATACACAGCTTCGACATAAACAAGCAACCCTCTCCCCCTTCTTCCACCACCTCCACTTGGCCTCCACCTCCTGGTCCTTATTGTCACATTAGCATAAAATTAGCCTACAACATGCATATGAATGGAGTCTATTCATGAATGAATGAAGTGAATGTGGGCTGCCAGGATGGAGCCAGAGAGCGGCTTGGCAAGACGCGTGCCTATCCAACAACAACTACCCCCCACCACCACTACCCCACCCCCCATCGTCACCGTTTAAAGTGGTGGCATCTGTCTGCCAGTCTGGGCGAGCACGTGCCGCTCCGGCTGGTGTAACAGGCTGGCGTCGTGGCAACAAGTGTCTTGTCCTGTATAGCTACGCTTGGCAACCCTGTAACTTGGCAGCCGGCCCTGACTGCATGCTTATTCGTGTATTCAGATTAAAAGAGCTGATTGTACCAGAGGAGCAGGGAGGGGGAATAAGCACCAAGAGAAAAAGAGAGAGAGAGAGAGAGAGAGAGAGGGGCGGAGGATGGAGCGCTGATTTGCATGCCGCCACCGAAACGACACCCTTCGGATATAAAACAGCTGAGTGGTTAATTAGAGCTGCCTGCTTAGCCGCTTTTGTTTAGTGCTGCTTTTGAGCCTCTACAAACCTCCAGTGGAGGAATTTCAGGCTGGGCACGTGGCTCAGAGCCCTCCCTTTTCCCCGCCTCGCTGCCTGAACATACGCTCCATGGTCACTAGGTGGTCTGCTGGCACCAGCGTGGCATCGAGAACCTAATGACACTAGATAGATCTGGATTTAATACTAAAGTGGGTGTGGCTTAGGCATGGGGTTGTGGCTCAGACAGTTCCTCAACCTCAAATACATCACGTCAGTTCTCAAGTAGTAGTTAAGGAAGTCCATCTATGACTCTTCAAGCAAATTGAGATGGTTCCAGTGGCTGTGTGAAGTTCTGATGAGTCCTGGCTTTCACGTCCACCAAGCTGCTCCTGCTGGGCCCCTGAGCAAGGCTCTTAACCCTCAATTGCTTAGTTGTATTAAATGAGATAAGTTGCTCTGGATAAGGACATCTGACAAATGTCAGAAATGTAAATGTTACTTTGTAGTGAAGACGAAGCCATTTGGGGCGTTTAAGTTCAAATTTGATGCAGAGCGATTGGACACAAAATTGTGGACAATCGACCCAAACAACACCAGAGGGTGCCAATACTTTGTCACTGTACTCTTTTGTTTAAAACAGTGTGCCGACTTTGTCATTGGACATTAAAATATAATAAAAACTGGGCCGTTAGATATATGATGTAATAGCGTAAGAATGAAATGAACTGAGGGTGCCAATACTTTTAATCCTAGCCTCAACCTCAACTACATCACTCCGGTTCATAATGAATGATTCTTTAAGCAAGTTCTGGGTAAAGTTGATGTATCTTGGTGTTCACGTGGATGTGACTTCAACACGTACCACCTACAGACCTGCAACTTCACCACTCCATGCAACTTTATTCCCTTTTTCAGCAGGATAACGCTTCCTGCTACAACGTAAATCTGTTCAGGAACTGTTTGAGGAATGGCTCAAGGTGTTGCCTCAACCTCTAAATTCCCCAGATCTCGATCCAGTGTGATGCGCTGGATAAACAAGTCCATGAAGATTTACTTCAGGACTTAAAAGATCTGACGCTAACGTCTTACAGCATGACTTCTGAGGTCTTGTTCTTCTGAGTCCAAGCTGTTCTTCTGGCTGGTCATCTGAAACGTGTGTGTGTGTGTTATTTGTATCACGTTTTGACCAAACACCAAGAAATATTAATGCTTGTAAATGGCGAATAAAACGATCCCAATTCTGATTAGCCTTTAGATGCGATCTGCTAAAACTTTGCTCAAAATGATATTAAATTGCATTAGAAATTAATCAAGCTCGTTTCACAAGGCACAAAGCGCTAATGTTAATTTGAAGGTTCCAAAAACACTGGTTTAGCCATTAGTTAGCTAGCTAGCATGTCTAAAAAGGTAATTATATACAACTTAGCATTTGGTATAATGAAATATTAAAATGAACTAGTTTGCTGTTTCAAAACATTTTGAACCACAACAACGAGAGGAACAGCAACAGTTTCTGAAACGAAGCCCCGCTAACGTAATTAGCCTTAGCGCAGGAGTCCGTTGTAAACATTCAGTCAGAGTGTGAGCTGTTTATTTTGGCTGAACTACAGAGGAACGTAAACAAGACGTCTGAATGTCAGAGTGCACTCGTAAAGAAGGGATTTCTCCTCATTATCCTGCATTTCATCCATACTTCTGCTGTACGGAATTAGAGTAAATGATCCTACGCGAATACCACACATTCTTCCGAACACATATTTCTTGTAAGCACGGAGGAAATTGCACATATCTGGCGGTCTGTGGTGTTCGTTTCAGATATATGCTTCTGTATGTGAGGCATGCTGCTAGCTAACTGATGATTTACTTTAGAAACATGTGGGTTTGCTACAGAAATGCTACGTTACACTACATGCTAGATGGAACATTAGATTAACTGCTAAATAACACTCCAAAAATGTTTTTCTATTATTATAATTCTTTAAATTTATTTGCATTATTAGAGTTTTGTCAAATATTGTCATGGTCATGCTTGATGACTTGCATCAAGCATGACCTCAAAGATAATGCTAAGTATGGATCGACTGAGGAAGTTAGCTAAAGTTAGCTACTGATCACCTTAGTTCCCAATGACCAATCATGACCAATGATATCAATATCATTTTCAGTTCATCACCAGTCCTAACAACCAATCACGGATCACCATTGTTCCCAGCATCCAATTACTAACCCCCCTCAATCCCAACAGCCAATCACCGTTTTTCATCATTCCAAACATCCAATCACTGAGCACCCTCATTCCCAAAGGCCAATCAGTGATCACTAATGTTTCTAAATCCAATCAATGATCACCATTTATATATTTTTGTATATTGTTTATATATGCAAATTATTTATTGTTATATACTTATTATATATGCTAATTATTTGCACTGTGAAAATGCACTTCTGGTTAGATGCTAACTGTATTTCGTTGCCTTGTACCCACATGTGCAGTGACAATAAAGTTGAATCTAATCTAATCTTATCTAATCTACTCATTCTTCCCAACAACCAATTCCCGATCTCCATCATTCCAAATATCCATTCAATGATCCCCCTCATTCCCAGCAAGCAATCCCTGATCTCCATCATTCCAAACATCCAATCACTGACCCTCCTCATTTCCAACAACCAAACCCTGATCTCCATCATTCCAATTATCCAATCACTGACCCCCCCTACCCCATTTTCAACAACCAATCCTTGATCTCCATCATTCCGAACATCCAATTACTGACCCCCTCATTTCCAACAACCAATCCCTGATCTCCATCATCCCAAACATCCAATCACTGACCCACCACAGGCAGAAAAGTGATCAATGTTTCTAAATCCAATCAATGATCATCATTCTTCCCAACAACCAATTACAGATCACCATTGTTCCCAACAACCAATCACAGATCTCCAACTGTATATTGATTATATTTAGAGTGAAAAAGTGAGTTTTTTTCCATCAGTGTCTATCAGTCATATCTATTTCCACCCCCACATTCTGTCTGGAAATTTGATGAATATGTAAATGGATCAGTGAATATGCAAATGAGTATATTCTCTGAGTATTCTCAGAGTATATACTCTGAGCATGTGTTCGGCCGAAGCGACTCGGCTCTGCCGCATGTACAGTACGTGTGATGGGAAAGCGTTAATGCAAATATCCGGGCAGTATAATATATCCAGGCAGTATAATATCCGGGCAGCATAAATCAGCGTCCGGCTGCAGCCTGGAGAGAGAATAGTGTAATAGTTATTGCGAAATGAAGTGGCACTGAGATCAATACGCCGCTATATCTCACTCAGATGGAGGGACACGAGGGGCTTGGAGCAGGGGTTACATCCAGAGGGCACTGTAAATCTGCTCCTGTGTGTGTGTGTGTGTGTGTGTGTGTGCGCTTAGTATATCATATATAAAACTAGCTTTAAGAGAACTTTTTGTTTTATAAAAGTTCAGTGAGTTGTTTAGAACACATTCAAAAGCATCAAAATAAATCATAGAGAAATGCTGTTTATTTATTTATTTATTTATTTATTTATTTATTTATTTATTTCAGGTCTTACACCAAAAATCCTTTTGGTATGAATATGGTTGAATTTAGACTCGATACTGTCATTTTATCCTTTATTTCAAAGTTTTTAGTTTTTTTAGTTTTAATTTTTAATTATATTTTTTTTTTACTAAAAAGTATTTGTGACAGGTAAGGAAAGTGTCCCTAGTGTAACACCGATATATTTATTTTTAATAAACAGTTTTGATTAGTGCTTCAGTTTCAGGGAATTGAACATCAATCGACATGGTGGTTTAAATTTTATTAAAAAAAAAAATTAATTGTAAAAGTAAAACTGCAGAAAATTCTAAGAATTTAATCTGTCAATTAAAAAATATTTTTTATTTTATGCTAGAATTAGAAACACTAAACACATCAAAAATCTCAGTTCTTTGAGAAATAAGGGATTGAAATAACAATAACAATAATAAAATAATTAGTTTATAATAAATAAAAAAGAAATCAATTATAAATGAAAAAAAACGAGGGAAGGGCTGGATGAATCTAAAGTAAAATTAAAAAAAATAAATAAATAAAATATTTTACCCAGTGTTTATGAAAGTGTTATAGCAGCTGTATCCTTTAGAGCTAAAATAAATAAAATGATAATAATAAACCAAAATAGTTTTCAAATTCAATATTTATTATTAGCAGTAGTAGTAGTATTAGTAAAGATTTTATTTTAATTACATATTTCTATTTTGATTCATCTTTTTATTGCTCAATATGTCTAATCTACAGTTCACTAGAATCGAAAGGGTTATAAAATGATGCCTGAGGTGTAGTTTTTAATAAATATTCATTTTTTAAAAGTCAGTAATGTAAAATAAAAAAATTATAATAATAAGTATATTATTAAAAATATTCATTAAAATTATTTTTTTAAGTAAGAAAACTCCATCAAAATAAAGTGAGCCCACTTCCAGTCTGCATTTGAGCAGTCTAGAAGCTCTAATAAATAGCTATAAATATATAATAAATATGATCTGCTTGATTTTAAGCTTTGATTGTTAAATAATCTTATAAAATAAACTAATAACATAAACCTGAAATTAATTTTTCCTGAAGTTGGAAGTGGCATCCGGATGCTCAGCTCTCCTTTCCTGCTGATCCTGAGTGAAATTCTATTGTGCGTAGTGTGTGTGTGTCTGTGTGTGTGTTGTCTCATGTGTGAAATAAAGTTTCATTTGAACCTAATCAGCACTAAATATCAATCTGCTCTCTCTAATGTCTAATCTATCGCCTACATCATCGCCGTGTTTATTAGCGACGCCGCGCACTCGGCTGAATCGCTGTATCTTTTGTTAATCTTTATTGCGATATTGCTTTCACAATACTGTTAACGTTATTTTTTTTAATTAAAGTGAACAATATGATTTCAGTTGAGAAAAAAGAAAACGTTCCAAGGTTTTATTTAAGTAAAAAATATGCGAATGAGAGACTCTAGAATGGAACTACAACATATACAGTATGTGTGTGTGTTTGGGTGGGGGGGGGTGTAGAAAAAGTATGCAGTTAGTAAGTTTGGATCTGTTTTTGTTGTTTGTGTTTTAGGCCCGTGAGGAAAACAGGAAGAGGACTCACAGGCAGTTCTTCTGAGCTGGTAAGTTTGTGTGATGAAAATCCTTCCATTTTTAAATCCCTAAAAAATGACCTAGCTTAAGTAGCATTAGCGAGAATGATTGAGACTGTAAGAAGCGTATGTGGCGTTACGGAAGTAATTCATCAAACGTTAGCAGCATGGCTAGTTAGATATCTTAGCTAGCTTGTGAGATGGACAGATGGACTTCATGTAGATGGGCTTTTAAAATCCTGTTTTCTGTGTTGTTCTTGGAGCCAAACCAGATACAAAGCTTGAACAGCTAGCTAATGTTGTGTAGCAGTTAGCACGGCTAACACAGATAATTAACCACTGCTCAGCATTTACAACTTTATCCACATGAGACATGAAAAAAAATTCTGGATTCTGTTTTGGTCAGAAAGCGTTGATTCATTTAAGCTTTAATTCACTTAAGTTCTGATTCTTTTAAGCGTTGATTCATTTAAGCCTTGATTCATTTAAGTGTTAATTCATTTAAGCGTTAATTCATTTAAGTTATGATTCATTTAAGTTATGATTCATTTAAGTTCTGATTCATTTAAGCCTAGATTCATTTAAGTGTTCATTCATTTAAGCTTTGATTCATTTAAGTGTTTATTCATTTAAGCATTGATACATTTAAGCATTGATTCATTTAAGTGTTGATTCATTTAAGCCTTGATTGTTTACTAAACAGTTGATTCATTTAAGCCTTGATTCATTTAAGCGTTGATTTATTTAAACGCTGATTCGTTTAAGTGTTGATTCATTTAAGCATTGATTCACTTAAGTGCTGATTCATTTAAGTGTTGATTAATTTAAGCATTGATTCATTTAAGCGTCGATTAATCTGAGCATTTATTCATTTAAGTGATCATTCATTTAAGAGTTGATTCATCATTCATTTAGGTGTTGATTTATTTCCTATCGCAGGTTAAGTGTCATCTAATATATGACCGTTTCCACAGTAAAGAGGTGTGTAATGAACATGTAAGGAAGGAGTCTCCAGTTACAGAGTTATTTGTAACACTCACACAGTCTAAGAGGTAGAGCTGAATCTTAAATCGAAAAATAAGTGAATCGTTTGGGAATCATTTGTACTGGTAGTTGTGTTCGATTCTTAATGTTGTGTGTAAACAACGTTTAACGTTTCTTTTCCAGGTGTCTTTTATTTATTTATTTTTTAAACGATGCCCGATAATGGGACTCATTCGTTCCCGCTCGCCTTAAAGACTCTTTAAACGCTGCAGCTGTTTAACACGCTATATCACACTGTTTAGTAATTATTGTCGAAAATCCAAAGACAGTTTAACGCAGTGAACAGATGTGGAGGTAATCGGAGATAATTAGGTATGTACATTTTGCGGTTTCTTGCTAATCAGCGCTGATGAAGTGTCGCTCTGTGATTTTATTTTATTTTTTTTTATATAAATCATTAACCCGCTCGAGTGGAATTTTATAGCTCTGAAGTGGTGTACTTGTAAACCGGCTGGCTTGCGCTCTCAAAAGAGGGAGGCAGATGGAGGGATGGAGGGTGGGGGGGCATGTTGGCAGCATGTTTCTGGAAAATTTACACACACACACACACACACACACTCTGAGCTTTTTACATTCTCCTCAGACTAATACAAACATCGTATTCATGTCCCCTTTTTTTCTCTCCCTCTCTCCGACACGCCCGGGTTTGTGTTTCTCTCTTCATTAGTAGTCACTGACGCTTGCCTTATTGTCCCGCAGCCATATGGCCGTTCCTGGCCTAGCCTTGAACTAGCTCAGAGGTCAGAGGTCAGAGGTCAGACATGGCTGAGGGCGGCGGAATACTGGCGTAGATTATGAAGCCCCCCAGTCCGTGTTTGCGCCTCGTATTAAAGAGCATCGTTTCGCCGCTCAGCCTGCGGACGGCTTGTAAGCCGAACGTAAGTCGGCGGGACACGGCGTCTGACCTCTGACCTCTGATCTGTGATCTATGATCTCGGCGGCGGCCATGTGATCGGTTCTCAACAGACGCCCGGTCCGATTCGATGTTTAAACATGGCCGGGATGCGGTGATGAGTTTAGAACGGAATAATAATCAGTGCCTCCAGGATCAAGAGCTTTTTTTTTGTGCATTTCTTATAGTATGTTTTCGATC
This sequence comes from Hemibagrus wyckioides, assembly GCF_019097595.1. NCBI lineage: Eukaryota > Metazoa > Chordata > Actinopteri > Siluriformes > Bagridae > Hemibagrus > Hemibagrus wyckioides. The sequence continues at coordinate 2,890,237 of NC_080719.1, forward strand.
AGTGTAAAGAAACAAAGGATTTTCTGATATAATATGAGTCAGGACTTTCAGTGCGATTCAGACGTGTGTTTTTCCCTCTGTCTGAGAACCTTACACAGATTTTACTGGTTGAAGATGAAATCTGAGCTGCTTTTAGGTGAACAAGCACTAGGGGCATCTCAGAGAGCAGAAATGGGTTTGAGATCAACATTTACTTTGAAAATACAAACAATTGTGTAGGAAAAAATAACCGTTTTATTGTATTTTTGGATCTTTTCTATGAATATATTGCTCCTAGTAGGCTAAAAACAGAAATCCTTCTGAAACACTACACATTCTTAAAGTCTTAAGAGTCTACTTTCCTATGAGCTTCATATTAACCTCCACTGTGGAGTGGGACATGACAAAGACATTCGATGCTTGAACACTGAATGGAGTTAATATATATAGGCTGTTATTTTTATTATTACTCAGACGTGAAAATGACACGTGATCGCAGCTAATGTGTAGCAGTTAACACGGCTAACCCGGATAATTAGTCACCGCTCAGAAAAACAAAAATCTGGATTCTGTTTGGTCAGAAAGTGTGGATTCCTTTAAGTTTTGATTCGCTTAAGCGTAGATTCATGTAAGAGATGATTCATTTAAGCTTTGATTTATTTAAGCCCGTTTTGGCTCCTTGATCCTTTTATGCCAGTTTTTTGCGGCGCTGCTTTCGCGGCTGTGCCTCAGCGAGACTTATAATAAAACTTTGTGTAAAACATTGTAAGAATAACACATTAGAGATTGTATTACCGAGTCAGGAAACAGCCTCCCTTTTCCCCTTAAGACAGCACAAATTGCTAAAGAGCCGAGCGGAGCGGAGACGGACGCTGCACGCTGAGCTGACTGACACTGCCGAGGCCAGGCGAGGCCAGGCGAGGCGAGGCGTCGTGCCTGTGGCTGAGGAAGAAATATCAGAACTTTTCTTTTTCCTCTCTTTTCTCTGTCAGAGTGGTCAGAGGTAGAGCAACATCTGGAGCAGCCGTTTTCTCTTTCTTTACCCCCTGCCTCTCTCTTTTTTACTCTCTCTCTCTTTCTCTCTCTCGCAAGCTTTTTTTTCTTTTTGGGAGAGATCCAGGCCGGCGATAATCTCTCTCTCTCCTCATTAAAGAGAGCTGAATAAACACAGGCCTCTTCCAGTTGTTTCTACGAATTTCCTCACAGTTGTCAAGAGACCTGAGCACGGGCCAGAGCTTCAAAGGGCCTCGGGGCCAGAGGGGGCAAGAGGGGGCCAAAGGGGGGCCGCAGAGGGGCCTGGGGCCGAACATAACACCGCCACTGCGGACATGCAGCCAGGCTCGACAGAGAGAGAGAGAGAGAGAGGAGAGAGAGAGAGAGAGAGAGAGAGAGAAATATATAGACAGAGTGATAGAAAGAGACAGCGTAAATACAGAGGCAGAAAGATACAAAAGAGAGAGAGAGAGAAATTAGAGCTAGAGATATAGAGAATGAGAGGAAGACAGAAAGACACAGAGAAAGAGTGAGAGAGAGAGCAAGAGTAAAAGTGGAGAGAGAGATGTAGAGAATGAGAGGAAGAAATAAATTTAAAAACAGAGAGGGGGGGATACAGAGACAGAAATATATAAAAAAAGAGAGAGAAAGGAGAGCTTGAGACTTAGAGAATGAGAAGATAGAGAGACAGACAGATAACAGAGAGAGAGAGAGAGAGGGAATGCAAAGAGAGTGAGGGATGTAGCGAATGCCAGGAAGATAGAGAGACAGAGAAAGAAATTTACAAATTGAGCAAAAGAGATGGAGAGAGAGAGAGAGAGAGAGAGAGAGAGAGAGATGAATTTAAAAACAGAGTGAGATTGAGGGAGAGAATGAGAGGAAGTAAGAAATTAAAAAATGGAAAGAAAGAAAGAAAGAAAGAAAGAAAGAAAGAAAGAAAGAAAGTCTGTTAGAGAGAGAGAGTAATATTGAGAAAGACAGTAATATTGAGAGATAGAGAGAAAGATATTTAAAATCAAGAGAGAGAGAGAGAGAGAGATTTTCTTTTTCCTCCACTTCCTGAATGTGGACTGTGAGGCTGGTGATTGGGTAGGAGAGTTTACCGTGGAGGCAATTAAAGAAAGTAAAATAACAGGAGTGAAAGAGAAAAGAGAGAGAGAGAGAGAGAGAGAGAGAGAGAGAGTTAGAGGGGGGGGCAAACCAGCCCTTGGAATATAATTGCTTACTGGATAACTCTGTGCTCTGAGATGACTAAATTGATCAAATTGTATCCCAGGGTACTGAGAAAATTGTCTAATGTTTTCTATTACTTCAGCTCACTGATAGCACATTACTGCGGCTCGCTCCATTTTACTCCTATAAGACGATTTAAACTGTATTTTTATGTTGAGGACCTACACAGCCATCACACACACACACACACACACACACACACATATATATATATATATATATATATATATATATATATATATATATATATATATAAAATATATGATATCCATGCGGTAATTAGTACCAAGCTGCCGCTATTTCTCGGCATCGTCCCGTGTTTTCGTCAAGTTGAGGGAAGGAGAAAAAAATGGCCGCCGTGTTCAGGTCTGAGGGCAAACACAGAGCCTTGAGTTCATCAGAAGCACGGACAGCTCATCGCTTACACTCGCTGAACTAACGTCACACACTGCAGAGTACACACTGCCACCACACTGCTGCACTGAGGCAAATACGTCCTACTTCAACACACACACACACACTTATACACACTTACACACTCACACTGCCTCGTGCTGGGAAATAAGAGGACAGACATTACAACACCCAGAGCAAACACGCAGCTGAAGGGAACTCAAATGGTCCTGGAATCCTAAATCTGGTGGTCGGAATCTGCTCTGTATTTCGGAGTCAATCCTGGGAATGTAAAGTGGATCCAGTTCACCTCCTGGTATGTTAATGGGAGGTCAGAGGAAACAGGAGAACCCTGAGAGAACCTGGAGAGAACATGTGGAGCTCCTCATAAAGACAGTACCACCAGCTCAGGAACCCTGGAGATGTGAACAGTAATGATACAAGAAAATTATTTCACTTGAATATGTACATAATTTAAAAAATGACTTGTTGGACTGAAAAGAACCGATCCAGGAGAAGGATTTTTGTGTATAACCTGACTCGAGAAGGTTCCTTTAAAAATGTTTTTATACACAACATCTACACTTAGAGACCGGCAATAATTCAAGGCTGTTTTTGTAGATAGATAGATAGATAGATAGATAGATAGATAGATAGATAGATAGATAGATAGATAGATAGATAGATAGATAGATAGATAGATAGATAGATAGATAGATAGATAGATAGATAGATAGATAGATAGATAGATAGATTTCAGTCACTTAATTGAAACTTCTAAATTTTATCATATGTTATGGTATACTTTTACAAAACTTTTCTACACAAAATTAAAACAAAATTCTTAAAAAAGAGAGAGAGAGAGAGAGAGAGAGAGAGAGAGAGAGAAATCATTATTTTTAAATTCTTTTTAAAAAAATTACTTGTTCTCAAATTTGGTATACTTTTACAAACAAATTCTGCACAAAATTGTAAATAAAATAAAACATTAAAAAAAATTTAATTGTAAATTCAGTCAAATTTAAAAAAAGATTTTTGTAACAAATTCCATTAAAGGCTTTAGGAATTTCTAATAATAATATTAAATTATTATTATTATTATTATTATTATTATTATTATTAATAATAATAATAATAATAATAATAATAATAATAATAATAATAATAATAATATTAGTAATATATAAGAAATATATAAAAATATTGCTATGTTTTGTTTATTATTTGTAGTTTTGGTAACTGTACATTATGTAGTTTTGAACTTCATGTTAGAGATGAATATCTTTATGGTATTGATATAAACGGACAAACCACTTTTATAAACGTGTAGTTGATGTCACGAATGCAAAAAACAGGTGATAATTAGCTGAACGCAGATATATCAATTAGCATCACGATTAGCGTCGTAACGAGAGGCTCAAAAACCTCAAAGCCAAAAGGTGGGCCAGTCAGCATGTGGTGCGTGACGTGAAGGCAGGAAATAGATGGAGGTGAAAGGTCTGGGGGTGGAGTCGACAGGTTGAGTTCAAGGCCAGGGAGCGGCGTGTCGACCCCAGAGAGCCGGAAGACGGCGTGTGATATCCAGCTTAAAACCTGCAGCATTGATGGGTCTCTGGGGAAAAAAACCAGGGTCCGGGGGAAAAATCCAAGCGACGCCAAACCCCCACAACAACCACATCAACCCCTGCCTCTTTCCTGCCCTCGTCCGCCCCTTTTCCTCATGGCCGTGCCGTTCAAACCCAGCCAGCACCCATTTCCTCCAATAAAATCTAATAACCTTCTCTGTCAGAAATCACGCCAGCCCTCGAGTGCAGACCCAACCGACGGGGGGGAAGGAGGGGTTGCTGGTAGGGGTGTAGGACTGTAATTGCAGAACACAAGTCCTCTCTCTAACATCTAACGCCTCCCCTCCCCCCGTCCGGCGTGCACGGCCATTTTGTTTTCCAACTTGTTTGTTGCTTTTTTTTTTTCACTCTCGGTCCTCATCACTTTGTTCACGCTGTTGATTGCCTAAGCTTCTCTCGCTGCACTCAGCAATCAGTCAAAAGTCAAGGACTCTTTCCTTTTTTTATGATTGGGAGGCTGCTTTTATTTATTTATTTATTTACTTGCTTACTTACTTTTTTTTTCTAGGGGGGTCGAGGTGCACGGAGGACACGGTTAGTCTTTTAGGACCTGCGGAAAAAAAAATTATGAGTCCAAAATACTCGGATATCAGGATAAAAACAATATGAAATATTATCTTCGTACAGATGATGCAGCGTTTTAATTAAGACTAAATAATTTTTAGCTACGGAAACCAAACAAAAACCTTTTCTTTCATGTTTTTTTCTTTCTGTACTTTGTGTTTGCACGAATAGCTGCGTTTAAAACACGTGAACCTCTGCAGTTCGACTCTTTATTATTATTATTATTATTATTAAAAATATTATTTCAAAGGAAAAACAATTTACAATAATTTATACCGGCTAGACGGGAAACGGAGTCTAATCATATGTTAATAGTTCTTGGATGGAAAAAAAATTGCAAGCACAACCTTTTGTGCTTCACCACATAGTTTTTTTTTATAATTTTTTTTATTTTGAATGTAGGAAAAACATTCAGTAGATTCCAGACACCTGTTTCTAGCCTTCCTCTCCATCTCTCCTCTTCGCTGTCTCTGGTATTTTTAACGGCAGATGAAAGAGACAAACAAGTGTACGCTTCCGCCAGCACTCGGGCGTTCGGATCAATCCGAGCACCAGCAGTAATTAACTATTTGCTAAACTTACGCCATTGATTTCCATTTAATGCTGAGCGCTATGCTCTAAATGAAGACCGATACCTGGGTGTGTGAGCTTGTGGCACAGAGGGGAGGGGTGAGTCTGGGGCTGAGGTTGGACTCGCAGCTCTGATAAATTGGCCCTTTTTTAATTGGGAGAGGAACGGGCGCGCGTCGGAGAGAGAGAATCTCAGCCGGGTTTTAATTGGGGAGTCCCTGTCATTGTGTTCCCGGAGCCAGATTACGGCTTTTCTTGCGCAAACTGCTCCGAGACGCTCACGTGACCCGGCGACGGAACGTGCGGTCGACGTTTCCTTCTCTCGAACCTCAGCCGTCTCTCCTGATCTGTATCTCAGCCCACCCAATCTCGGTATAGCCTCTCTGGATGGAAGACTTATTAAATTCTTGAGAGAGTTAATGAATAGGATGCTGTCATAAGGCCTCGCCGAGCCTTTGTATCACAACGGTCCATCAAGGCCTGCCATTGTTTGCACATTCTAATTGAATCTGTACAAACACGATCCCGCTCGGAAGCCTCGCCCGCGACGCTCGCCCTCGGAGCCACCGGGAGAGAGAAAGAGACGGGGGAAGAACGCCGTTTCCGAAGTTTGCTTTGAAAATGTCAGGACTCATATAGAAGCAAAGCACATGACTGAACGCAGAGAGCTCGAAGGCTGAAGGCTCACTCCAATCCTGTATGCTTTTATTTTTTTTATTTTTAGCTGGACTATAATGGATTAAACCGATTTCTGTGTAACTGGCAGGGGGGCAGAGCGTTGTCCGGTTGTAACAAAAAAAAAAAACCCTGACGCCGTCACCTATCAATTTCCTACGAAAGTTGATGTAAAAATCTAACGTTTTATTTTTCATTACTGAGGTCACTTCAAAACTTTTCTTTTTTGCAGTCTGCTATCACACAATAAACATCAACTATTTATTACAGAACTGCATGTTTCATCCCATCCATTTTTAGTTAATGTTATGATGAACCTGTGTTTAACTAAATAAGTCAATGAAAACATCCAAAAGTTCGAACAGATCTGAAGATTTAAATTTCTAAAAACAAACCGGTTCTTGGCTTGTTCCTCTGGTGAACCCATCAAAGATTCTATGTATCCCTGTGAAACGTCTCTCTAAGTAGAACGCTTTTTAGTAGGTAAAAAAAATTGGACACTTTTCCAATGAATCATTAATGAAACCTTGAAGAACTCGTTCAGCTTAGTCTCATCCTTAAAGATTTGTTTATTTGGGCTCACATGAGAATTTCTCCAAGGTCTTTCACTTACACTTAGCATCAGTGAATCAGCAATTTCTAGCATTTTTCCCAGACATAGTCGTGTGTGTGTGTGTGTGGGTGTGTGTGGGTGTGTGTGGGTGTGTGTGTGTGTGTGTGGGTGTGTGTGGGTGTGTGTGTGTGGCTCGTTGGCTCTTTGGCTCTTCTGCACTCTTTACTGATTCTGCAGCATCTCATCACCTTGGTAGAGGGTTCAATGGCTCACTTAAAATGCTGTCACTTGCAAGCCAATGAACTTGACTTTAAACTTAGGTAAACCCAATTGGAGGCTAATACACCATAATAGGCTGATCAATACCAATTATGGGGCCTCCTCGTGGAACAAAAGATAGCGCTCCGCCTGCACCAGCTCTCCGGTCTGTCGGGATGCACGGCTGGTCCAGAACGCGTGCGATCAAAATCTGTGAATCGTTTGTGGTCAAATTTTGGGTTGTTTCTATTTTGATAGTGTTCTTACTCTAGATCATTTCTAATCTATAATGCCTGGTTTAAGTCCCTTTTTCCACACACACGCACACACACACACACACACACACAGCTTCGGAAACCATTGTTGCATCTGAGCAGCATCTTTCTGCTATTTGGTTGTTGATTCATGATCTAGTACCTGATATAAAACTCTAAATAAACATGTTTTGTTCAGAAATGATTCATTCCTTGAGAATGAGTCGCTAAGGTGAAGGAATCAGAGTCGTTCTTTTATTTTACTATTATTATACTTTCTTTCATGGCTGAGATCCCATCCTCCCTTGTTCAATGGATCAGTGATTGAATCAGCAAATCTTTCAGTAATTTTTGAGGTTCAATACTTTTTTGTTCAATCGATCGATATTTCCGTGTTTGACTCAGTGAATCTTTTGGTAATGTCTGAGATTCGATTCTCTCGCATTCAATAGATCAGTGTTTGATTCAGTGAATCTTTCAGTAATGTCTGAGGTGATTCGGTCCTTCCGCATTCCGTGGATCATTTGACTCAGTTGGGATCAATGACTCCTGTTTCGTCTGATCTGGAGTATAATAGAGACAAACATGTTATAAAACAATACAAAATGATGACAATTATTATCAGTTTTAAATTATTTAAGATGAATCATTTAACCGAATCGATTCAAATGTCACTCACAGAAGAGTCATGTAGTTAAAAAGAGGAACAAACAAACACGCAGGATAATGAACTTGATTACAGCGCTCGTTGTGTCCCGAGTTAGTCGAGCCCAAGCCGAGCGTATGTGTTGCTACACAAATTAACCTTTTCTGCTCTATCACACCGCTGAGTGCATGTGGGCATGCTGGTGTGTGTGTGTCCATAACCTCTAATTAAATTATATGGATGACGCACTTTCTTACCCTGGTTAAGCTCACTGTAATTGGCAGTGAATGGTGATCTCAGTGCATCAGGAAGACTCAGAGAAGCAAGGAAGATCTTTCATAAAGCTCAGATCCACTAAACGTGACGGACACAAAGGTCTACGCCTGAACCAGCCCGGAATTTCTATGCTGGATGGACAAATTGTTAAAAATATCTACACGTTTTTACACAAGGTTACGTGCTGTGTTTTTTTTACATAGGAGAAGCAAAAAAAAATAAAAAAATACGAGCGTAGAATGTAAAGGGAAGAATTGGCATGAGTCGAATGCAGAGAGAAAATAGAAAGCAGAAAGTTGACGGTTGTAGACTAATTTTGGGAGACAGAGCTAGAAAGGAAAGACGTCGAGCAGCCAATTGAGATACGGTTCAGGGAGAGTGCACTAGTGAGATCTGCCAGTTTGCATCTTACTGTAGTGTGAAATTACAGACCTAGCTGTCCAGACCTTCCTAAGTGAAATATCTCGGACATGTTTGCATAAACACCGTGATTCCAATCCAGCTACTTGTTATAAAAAAAAGAGACTTTTCATGTTTCCTGTCAGAATGATCAGAACTCAGTCAGGAGACCACTTCATGGGGAGCATAAAAAAGGCATAAAAATCACTTCTTCTGATCGTGATTTCAATCCAACTCTTTATTAGAATTTTTTTATTTTTTGATAGATAATTGGATTGTTTTATTGGATGGTAGAACCGTTTTAAGCTTTAAACTTATATATCACATCGTTCTAATAAGGTGGCTGTTTTATTAAAATAATAATGTTGTGTCACTTCTAACTTCATGTCCTGGGGTGTTCTGTTTCTCTACAGTTGTTTCATTTATTAAAAAAAATGACACTTCATATTTTTATCCATTTCCAGCTACATAGAGTAGTCGCTATCCGCAGCAATAGACCTGGATCGTTCCTTCTTTTCTTTCTCTCCAAGACAAATTTGTGATTTTCCGATTCATCTGTCCATCCATGCCACCTATCTTGTATACGGTCACATGGATCCTGGAGGCTATATGACACGACAAGGCAGGTGACACTCAGGACAGGATGGCAAGAAGAAGAAGAAGTAGTAGAAGAAGAAGAAGAAGAAGAAGAAGAAGAAGAAGAAGAAGAAGTGATGGCACAAAGCCTTTATTATCGCCACACATACATTACAGAACAGAGGAAGTCTTTTCCTCGCCTATCCTAGCTGATGAAGTTGGGGTCAGAGTGCAGGGGCAGCTATGATATAGCACCCCTGGAGCAGGGGAGGTAGGGGAAAGGGCCTTGCTCAATTGCCCAACAGTGGAGCTTGATGGTACTAGGGCTTGAACCACAATCCACAACCCAGAGCCTTAACCAATTGAACCACCAATTCCCCCAAAAACCCTTGCAAGGTAAAATAAAACAATTCAGATGCCTACAGTGCATGAGAGGAAACCTTAAGGAAACCCCTGAAGCACTGGGAGAATGTGGAAACTCCGCCCACAAACACATACACAGGGCGGAGCCAGGAAACGAATGTATGACCCTAGAGGTACTAGGCAAAGGTGCTAACCACTATAAATGATGGAAATGTTTACATTTGGAAACGTATCCCTAATAAGCAAGCCAGAGGCAACGGTGATGCGGATTCATTTCTATTCATTTCTATAATATGGTCCAAAAGTGCAGGAGGTTACAGCTGTAGCTCTGTTACAGGAGACTCCTCCCATAAAAAAAACATCTCAATGACATATACAAGCTATAGGTGCTTTAATACAAAATAACTAACCCTTCTGCTACTAGATGTTCGTGATCTAATCCACCATCACGTTATTAACCGAATAATAATAAAATCAAAGACGCCTGGCAGTCCCCGGATCCCAGCCCGAGAAGCGCGAGCACCAGACGATTATTACGCTCCGTGATTTCATTTACTGTCAGAATCGCAGATTGACTCCAGACTCCTTTTTACAAGATCAGATACGGTTCCTCATAATCCTAATGGCTCCTCACACCGTAAAATGTTTCACGCATTCTTCTTTATTTTGTTTTCGGATCTACGTGATGGTGAGAGGTGTCGTATCCTGACGTACGTCGCTAATAATAATCTATGACGCTTTTAAAATCCAATATTGGTTTATGATCCTTTCTGCAGATTGCTAGAGTGTGGGTTTTGTTTTTTGTTTTTTCATTGGGATAAATTTCTATGCGCTGCTCGTAAAGCATGTGATGTCATACATTAGCGACATTAGCTACATTAGCGTAATGGCATTGTTGGGACATTGTTGTGTCAGAAACGCTGGGATACCATTCTTAGATGCAGGGATATCTCTCCTCTCTCCTCTCCTCTCCTTCCTCTCCCTCCCTCCCTGTCCTGTCTTCATTTTTTTTCCCCTTTCTTTCTTTCTTTCTTTCTTTCTTTCTTTCTTTTTTTACACCACCCCCACCCCTCACTATCTCATATTCCTCTCTTGGACTATAGTTTCTATCTCTCTTGCTCTTGCCCCATCCCCTCCCTAACACCATCAGCAACAAATCCCCCACACCACCCCCCACCCCCTGCTACCCCTCCAACTTCCAATTTCAATAGTGGACCTCCGAGCGGTTGCCATGTCGACCAGGCAGCATATTACTATGGCAACCGGTCTGTAAGCGGCGAGCCTGCTGATTAGGAAGGGATGTCTAGTTGCAGCCTGGCCAGTGGAAGGATGCAGAGAGAGAGAGAGACAGACAGACAGACAGATAGAAAGACAGAGAGAGAGATAGATGGATAAATAGATAGAGAGAGAGAGAGAGAGAGAGAGAGATACAGACAGATTAAGAGAGAGAGAGAAAGGGAGAGAGAGAGAGAGAGAGAGATACAGACAGATTAAGAGAGAGAGAGAAATACAGACAGATTAAGAGAGAGAGAGAAAGAGAGAGAGAGAGAGAGAGAGAGAGAGATACAGACAGATTAAGAGAGAGAGAGAGAGAGAGATACAGACAGATTAAGAGAGAGAGAGAGAGAGAGAGAGAGACAGACAGACAGACAGACAGATAGAAAGACAGAGAGAGAGATAGATGGATAAATAGATAGATAGAGAGAGAGAGAGAGAGAGAGAGATACAGACAGATTAAGAGAGAGAGAGAGAGAGAGATACAGACAGATTAAGAGAGAGAGAGAGAGAGAGAGAGAGAGAGATACAGACAGATTAAGAGAGAGAGAGAGAGAGAGAGAGAGAGATACAGACAGATTAAGAGAGAGAGAGAGAGATACAGACAGATTAAGAGAGAGAGAGAGAGAGAGAGATACAGACAGATTAAGAGAGAGAGAGAGAGAGAGCGAGAGAGAGAGAGAGAGAGAGATGTGGAAGAATGATGAGAATGTGGTTTTTCGTTCATATGGATTGCATTGTTAATTTAAAGAGGGAAAACATTTTACCTCACATTCCTGTGGAACCTCAGACCGTCTCGGTTTCATCCCTCACATGACACGAACATGGTGTCTTCACCTCAGACATCTTCTCTCCATCTCTCTCTGCTGCATTTTATCGTTCCTGATTCTATACCTTACTGCGGATCGTTGCATTCCTGTCTGCCTGCTTTTCATTTCAGGGTTGTTTCAAGCCTAGTGGGGAATATTTGTGGTATTGAATGGAAGACCTATAAAGCACACACACACACACACACACACACACACATACACACACACTTTGAAGGAAAACCCCATGATACACCAGATATCAGACAACACCATGTGTGACTGTTATTTTCCTTCAAAAGTTTCAAGCTTGCAATCATACCATAGCTTTCTTGTCAGAAAAAGCTTCAATTCCGGCCAGATCGGTCATTCAACCCAGCGAAATGTCCAGTTCTGCTCTTACATACACCGAACATCGCGTATTTATTCCTTATTTCTGCTCCAAAGCAATTTTGCAGAGAAATGCACATTGTCTGTGTTCATTTCAGCCGCTAACAGATTTCACGTATACATTTACACACACACACACAAAACATTCAGTTTAATAGCAAGCAAATTTGGGCGTGTCCAGTGATGTGACAAAGTTGAGAAAAATTGAACTTTATGCAAATGCAAAGCGACTCTGTGCAGCGTCTACCAGCAGGAGCGGAGAGAGTGAGCCCACGTGACACGTGTCAAAGATCACACAACGTTTCCTCCTTCATTTGAATTTTACACACACCTCCTTCGGGAACGTTTTGTTTTAGCAGCAAGAAAACTGCTTTGTAGTTGAACGCCCCACCCACCAATAAACATTGTTCCCATGACAACAGGGAGAACTACTGTACAGGCGACTTCATAGAGATATAAAAACGTTACTTACTGTATTTTCTAATCGGAGCAGGACGCAAAAAGTTACACAGATCCTCACTTTTCACTTCTAGATAACATTCTGCGGATTTTTTATTACATTTTTTTCCCGAACAAAACAATCCATTTTAAGGGGAAATGTGAATTTTTTTATTTCTTAAAATATAGGAAAGGTTTGGTCAAGACCGTTAACCAATCAGCAGCAAGAGCACTAATGAACCCCAGGCGAAGTTTTCTTGCCCCCCCCACACACACACTTTTCCCAGGCCCCCCGGATCGTCCTGAACCACCAAGAAAGCTAATTACACGATCTAATTAGGAGCGGAGGAGAAGTAAAACAGGGGAAGTGAGTGAGAGGAAGAAATAGTGACCCATCCAGTTTGTCAGCTCGTTTAAGACAGTAATTACCCACTATTTATTATTCATCCCACAGCCTGACATTTCAATAACAATAATAAGGACGGTGTGGTTTAAAAAAAAAAAAAAAAAAAGCCCTGCACTAACTATCAGCTTTTTAATTGCCCCGCTCACCAACCAAACAGCAGGGGAGGGAAAGGTTATTTCCTCATTTGTACCTTTCATTTGGGAGCAGCGTAGCATCGTCTGGGGCTAAAAAAAATGAGTTCGGGGGACAGAGGGAGAGCGAGAGCAAGAGCGAGAGCGAGAGCAAAGCTCGGCCTTATCACTCACTGTCTATTATTTTTGTGTCCACGCATTTATTAGCTGGTGAGCTTTTCCTGCTTGCTCTCGGCAACTCGATTTTGTTTCCTGCTGTCTACAGACGAGGTCAAAAAATGACTAATAACACAGTCGGGAATGATGATGGCTAACGTTTTGCTGGATTTTTTGCTGTCTCACCTTCATATTTTATTCCTCGTCGTGTCCTTTCTTTCCTTCTCTCTCTTTTTTTTATTATTATTCTCTCTCCTACTCTCTTTCCCTCTCTCTGCCCCCAGCCTGAACTCTGCAGCACCTCATTAAAGCAGTGTATCGCCACCGGTCTCATTGGCTGCGCTGGAGGTGTAGGAATAGCACAGAATTATTAAGTGGAGATGGAATTACGCTCATCAGGAATTACGGCCCAAGCTAAAGTTAAAGGTATAGGTGGAGGTAAAGGTAGAGAGGTCACTCATGAGCCGAATCCGTCTTCGAGCCATATATATATATATATATATATATATATAGATAGATATATATAGATATATTGAGGCTTGACCCTGGTGCTGACGAACCTGGTGCTCTTGATTCCGAGTGGTTCAGGGGGTGTTGATTAATTTGCATAATCGCACGTTGAACAAATCATGCTTTTATTATTTCCTTACATTTAGGGAAGGAGTCTCCTGTGTTTTAGTAGAAGCTGATGAAGAATCCAGGAAGTGTGTCTATAAGTGGATAAAAAGCGTATTCTGGGTTCTCTGGGTTCTGCGGTTTCTTCTGACATGCTGATTGGCTGACAGGTGACTCTAAAGGTGTGGATCAGTGTATGAAACTGTCTGCCAGGAGCTAAAGATGAAAATAACCAAGCTGTCTTTGTCCCCCATCAGCGTCAGCATGTCTTTGGTCAACCGTACGCTAGTTTACCGGTTGCCTAGACAGCAGGATTGATTAGACAGAATTTGATTAGGGTTTAATCATGACTTTACCTTCTCGGGATTTGCTAATTTAACAATCGAGGGTCGTTTATGGTGTGCAAGCTGCAGCAGTCGAGGCTGATGAAAATAACTTGCGTAAGAACACGGGGCTCTTGATGGAGTTCACGAGAACAGTCTCATCAGACGGGACAGGCTGAAGGGAACGAACAGAAGAACATAAGAGCAGAAATTGCAATCAGTGACCTGCACTTGATTCAGTCCATTTGCAGCAGATCGCCCACTCCAGGCGCACGAGAACCCTCACCGAGCCCAGCGAGTAAACAAGTCCAATTAGAGCACACATGCATGCACACGCCTCTCTTACTGACTTCTACTGACTGTCCTTGGAGGAGCTTTGCTAATGCAGCTTGATTAGATGAGTCAACTCAGCCAGACAGCAGCAAACGGATAGTCGATATTCAGGGTTCGGGATGGCGGTTTGTCTAGGGAAAGTTTTTTTTATTTTTATTCGGCTCCAAGGAGATTCTGTGGTCAGAGATATTTCTGCGTTTCTTTTCTATAACAGCACTGTGGGGGTTTTTTTGCTCAGAGAGCAACATTTACATTTCTGGCATTTGGCAAACACCCTAATCCAGAATTTATCTAATTTTAAACAACTGAGCAACTAAGGGTTAAGGGCCTTGCTCAGGGGCCCAGCAGTGGTAGCTTGGTGGATCTGGAATTTGAACTCACAACCTTCTGATCAGTAGGCCAACACCTTAATGACTAAGCTACCAACTGACCAAACAGCCCGAACCTGAGACAACTAAACAAACTTTGTCTAATTTATTTATCTTGTGCTACGTTCACACACACACACACACACACACACACACACACACCTGGACATTGTTCATTTTAACAGTTAGTGGATGTGGGCATGTTGAGTGATGTGAAAAAGTTGAAAAAAGTTCTACCAGTGGGATCGGAGAGAGTAGAGCACACGTGATCGCACATGTCAAAGATCACACACTGTTTCTCCGACGATTTGAATTTTACACATGAATGCTGACTTCTCCTTCCAGAACTTTTCATTTCAAAGGCAAGAAAACCGATTTGTTGTCGAGTGGAATGTCGCACCGACCATGTAGAAAGGTTTTTACCATGGCAACCAGGCGAACTACTGTACAGGCCACTTCGTAGTACAGTGAGACATGTGGCGATAAATTAACGCTATGATCTGCATCTTGTAATCGGAGCAGGATGCAATAAGAAACAAAAATCGTCATAACATTCTGTGGGTGTTTTATTAAACACATCTGCCATGTTGTTGACAAACAAAACAATCAGACGGGGTTCTGATCAGACGTATGGAGAACACCAAACCGGGACAAGGTTTCTCTTTCCCCTGCCTCATCTTTATTGTTTTCTGTTACTTTCCCCTCTTCTGTCTATCTTCCTAATTCAATCTTGACCAGTTCCTGTCCACCAGATCATATGACAGGGTGAAATCCAACACGTACTTCTTCCATCTTTTCCCGATGAGGTCACACACTCGGAGTAAAAGTGCTATCTGCCTTCTTCCGCATACTCACAGATTCACAGCTGATGATTTTCCTGGTGTCGCTGTGATTAACAAGGGAGTGACCACGCCTTAGTTGCGATAGTTTGGTGACCACATGTGCAGACAATAATAAAGCGACTGTCGTTAGAAGTGAGTTTTCTTATTCAAGGGAAATGTATCAGCATTCTTTTCTGAGGTTACCTCATATACCTCATACCTCACATGAGGTAGATGATGATTTTCCTGGTGCCGCCATGATTGACACAAAAATGACCACATCCTAGTTGTGATAGTTTGGTGACCACATGTGCAGACGGTAATAAACCGACCATTGTTAGTAGTGAGTTTTCTTATTGAAGGGAAATGTATCAGCATTCTTTTCTGAGGTAACCTCATATACCTCATTCCTCACATGAGGTACATGATGATTTTCCTGGTGTTGCCGTGATTTACACGGAAGTGTCCACACCCTAGTTGTGATAGTTTGGTGACAATATGTGCAGACAATACTGAACCAACTGTCGTTAGAAGCGAGTTTTCTTA
The DNA here is from genome assembly GCF_019097595.1 of Hemibagrus wyckioides. Classification (NCBI taxonomy): domain Eukaryota; kingdom Metazoa; phylum Chordata; class Actinopteri; order Siluriformes; family Bagridae; genus Hemibagrus; species Hemibagrus wyckioides. The sequence goes on from NC_080719.1 coordinate 2,906,202, forward strand.
TTGAAGGGAAATGTATCAGCATTCTTGTCTGAGGTTGTACCTCATATACCTCAAACCTCAGACAGATTTTAAAACACTGTATTCATCTGAAGTCTGAAAAAGCGTGCTATGCAGAAGGTCAGGTGCGGACGTTAGGAAAAACCTGAGGTGAATTTATTGCATAAACCGAGTGGAGCAGTTTGTGATTACACCTCATGATACGACCTCATACGTACTCCATCTTACACGCACACACACACACACACACACACAACCACTCGGCTAGAGACTTGGTCATTGACCTTGTGATTGTCAGAGAAAGACTTGCAGCTTAGTGACCCATTAAGACTGGAGGTCCTCTTTCTTCTTTCTCTTCTCATTCCCTTCCCCCTTCCTTCACCTCTCTCTCTCTCTCTCTCTCTCTCTCTCTCTCTCGCTCTCTCTCTTTCTCATTCTCTCTCTCTCCATTCCAGCTATGAGACCACCAAAGGCTGGGACTGATGACCATGTACCATCTATTGCATTATAGAAACCTAAGATCTAGCAATTGCTTCTGTTTGCTCTTAAACCAGATTACAAACTTAGCAAAAGTAGCGTGACCAAAGCGGTATTGGAAGAAAAAATGGGGCAGTTAGCAGAATAAGGAAGCCTTTGAGGTCCATTAGCTTCAGAATCGCAAGTCAAATTTGGCTTGTAGCTTCTGGAATAAATCCCTTAATTTGGCAAACTTATCCAGCTAGCTTGCTAACTTTCATTCTTTTATTGAAATCTCAGGGCAATTTCGTTTCACCAATCCACCTCCTGCCTTGTTTTTTTTTACAGTGTGAAAGGATTCGGAGGGAAGACCGTAACCCGAGCTCGGAATTACACTGGGAACCTTGAGCTGACCGACTAGCCTACTGCAAAAATCCCAAGCAATACATAGTTATATGATCTAATTCAAGCTCCTTGTGCACGCAGGTTCTTTTTCTATAGAATAATTTATAGTCGAGTAAGGAAGTACGCTCATGCTAGCTTTTTTTATTTTAGAATTTTTTTGTTCAAATTCCAAGAAATTTCATCCCAAATCACAATTGTTTTTCAATTTCAATTCGGATCCAAAACAAAAACCTAGCGATTCCTGGGATATCCGGAAGAATCCGAGAGATCCCAGGTCTGAACGTGGAGAGTCCCCAGATCCCCTGAGAGTATCTCAACCAGAAAGGTATTTTCAGAACGTTCTGTCTTCTCCTTCTTCTTCATCTTTTTCTTCAACCCCTCCATCTATCTCCTAGAGGATGCGAAGAAAAGGAAGCAGTTATCCTTTGACATTTGGCTACACTTTTGTTTCACAGAAACCCCCAGTTACGCTTTTGAACAGTCACAAAATACGAGGTCTGCACATATGTAGTGGAAAAAACAGATGCACAGACAGAGAGAGAGAGAGAGAGAGAGAGACAGAGAGAGCGAGGGAGAGGGTTCCTTACCTCAGGGCTGTGGGGCAGGACTTGAGCGACGCCTCCCCAGGGGGGTGATATTTTATAGTTTGTGTCCATCAGTGGCATGGCCCGGGGCACTGGGGTTGACAGTAAGTGCTCTCAACATCGCTGACGCTGATTCATCTGAGCCATGACATACATGAGGGGAAGGAGGTGGGAGGTGAAGGTGCAGGATGGAGGACACAACAAAAGAGGAACAAAAAGGGAAGAATGAAAACGAATAAACATTCTGACGTGTGATTTGTTAGCTTTCCATCCATGTCCATTCATCATTTTTTTTCTTTATGAGGAACTGACTGATTACTGAATGTCCCTGTGATGCTGGACATTATGAGGAGATGTAGCTGGTCCCATAAAATAGAACAAAAGAAGACTGATTTAAAGAAAATAAAAAGAAAAGAAAAGAAAAGAAAAGAAAAGAAAAGAAAAGAAAAGAAAAGAAAAGAATGTTCTTGGGTAGGATATACAAATCTGATGCTGATGCTAGCAATGCTAGATCTTTTTTTAGATTGGATCTGTCTTCGGATCCAATCTTCTGGTCTGAGATTGTCTTAGCAGAAGACAGCAAAAAGTCTGATCAGATCATAAGATGTTTGGTGTCTGATCGGATTGGACATATTTTCCAAAATGATTTTTGGGAATTTTACTTCTCAGACTTATATGTTATTGACTGATCCCCGAAGCACTTCATACCTCTGATGCCTTGTGAAACTCAGCAACAGAAGCTTGCAGACAATCAGATCAGGTGCTTGAAGGATGTCAGTTTTCAGATCGGATCGGATTAGATCAGATTTGACACATTTTCCCAGTTGATCTGCTAGTATTTTACAGCATGAGTACGTGTTATTGACTGAAACATATCTTAAAGCATATCATCATCATATCAGCAGCAGAAGTTTGCAGACAATCTGATCGGATACTAAGAAGACACCAGTATCAGATTGGATTTGTCTGATCTGATATTTTATGTTGTGAACCTGTGTTAATTTGACAGTATCATCATATCATCGCTCATGCTATGCCAAGTTTCCTAAAATCCTGAACCTTGCAGAGACTCAATTGAGCTACTAAGTTTTTGGATTAGTATCAGATTGGATATTCCTGATCCGATCTTAGATTAGTCTCGTTACATTTGTCCTATCTAATTTACTATTGTTTTACACCATGATTGCCTGTATAATTGACTGAAACTTATAGTTATAAATTATACTCTTCAATATACCATCAGTGAGATCAGATGCTACAAGAATTCCAGTTTTAGGATCAGTATCAGATCAGTATTTGATTAGACTTGTTACATTTGTCCTATCCAATCCACTACTGTTTTACACCATGACTGCATTTGTTATTGACTGAAGCTTATATTATGGTTATGTCATAGCCTTCAAGTGAAACTTGTCTTCAGTGAGATCAGACACTACAAGGATGTCAGTTTTAGAATCAGTATCAGATCAGTATTAGATTGGATTTACCACATTTTGCTATATGATCCACTGATATTTTACCTTATAAATGCATATGATAATACATTCACCACCACCACCATAACACCTCTGATCAGATACCTGTGAGATCCGATAAGATTAGATACCTGATCAGATCAGATACCTGTGAGATCCGATTAGATTTTTTTTTTGTATTTCACACCGTGACAGTTCTTTTTGTTTTAAAGCACACACAATGTTTTTGATAAACCTCTGTAATAGAACTGCACAGCCCACCAGATCGGATAACACAGATTAGATCAGTCTTAGATTGGATCAGTATTATATTAAAAGAAAGGAAATTAAAAAACCGCGTGTTAATACACACGATATTCAGCATTCAGCAAATACAGAAGTGAAGTCGCTCAGACGGACAGGAATATGTGAGTGTGTGTGTGTGTGTGTGTGTGTACACGTGCCTGGCTTGAGAGGGAGGCCCCCCAATAAAACGTGGCATTTCAATTTCTCATCTTCCCTTCACGTTGTGTGCCGGCCTGCTTCTCTTCTACATATATATAGAGGAGGAAGAGGAGAACAGCGGCCGGCTAGCAGGATGCGCATACTAAGCAATCAATGTGTCACCTCTTCTTGACAATCCTGCTGCTTTTCTTTTTTTTTTCCATACGGGGGCCTCTCTCATTTTTTCTTGTCAGCAGAAGGTAATTTGCTGTATTGTGATTCAGGCCGAAAGCTTTGTGACGAGGGGACTTTTGATAGCTCTGGCCCCCCCCTCCATACATCCCCTCACACACACACACACACACATATATACACACACATACACGGTGTGCTTTACCAGCGAGGCGGAATAGAGACACACCCCTCCCTCTCTTTTTTCCCCCCTTCCTCCCTCCCTCCCTCTGTCGCAGTCCGTGCCCCATCTCCATCCGAGGCTAGCTGTTAAAAGTGATAAGCGTGGAGAGTGGCGTGGGGTCCCCTGATTAATAAAAGATGGGGGCCGCTCCCAGCTCACATCGCCCAGAGGGGTGGCCTTTTTTCGGAGCACCCTTCCCCCCCTAGAACCTTCCCTAGCGGAGACAGCGCACACAATTGCAATCCTGCAATGGCACAATGGACAGGAAATAGGGAGAAAGAACCAATCATAGAAATATAGTATTTAAAGCATCGTTCTCTCTCTCTCTCTCTCTCTCTCTCTCTCTCTGCATTATAATGAACAATATACCTGACTTATATCTATATCTATGACATACCTAAATATTCTCCTGCCATATAGAGGCTGTCATGAAGGGTCACGTTATTTCCTGTTGCATTGGATTAGATTTTATGAAGTAGTGTGTATGATTGTGACATAAATATAACAAATATAATAATATGTTTGCTATATGAAATGTAAAGCAATACTATATTATATAAGTAATATATCACATTAATATAATATAGTATAATATATTCACACTCGGACGTAATGTACCATAAAGAGTTATTTCAGGATTTATTTATTTTTTATTTTTTTAAATCATTATTTTCTGTTTTTTTTTCTTTCAAAATGTAATTTTATATTTATTAGCTTTGCATATTTAATAAAAAAAATTGTCGTTGTTATGACAATTTTTTTTATTCTTTTGAAAACCAGATTTTCACAGACGCATGAATGACTTTTTTTTTTTATTCAATTTGAATTTCTTTTTAAATATCAATTTTAGTCTTCACTTGAACTATATATTTTTTGTTATTTTTGTTCATTTTTATTTATTATATTATTATTTCCAATTATATTTTGTTTTCTTTTATAATCAGCCTACTTTTTATCATTTTCCATATTGATTTAAATTTTAGTTTTACTTTTTGCGATGCTTTTTCAAGCTTCGGTTGAAAAGAGTGGTTTGTGGGCGGTTCCTTTTTGTCACTTGAACAAATAGAACGAAATCCAGCTACATTTACGTGGTTACGATATAAATGCGTTTGAAAAATTGAAATAGATACATCATTTAAAACACGATAACGTTCGTTACAGATCCTCGCCCACTTGTTTTGTTTTTTCAGGTCATTTTTATACATTTTCTTTTGTTATGTTTTCCTTAACTATAATCATTAACAAGTGTGTTTAAATAGAAAGAGTTCCTCATGGGTTGTGTAGATGGTTCTAGAGGCTTTTCCTTAGAAATGGGTTCTACTTCGAACCCTTTGAACCTTTCACACACTGTTGTATATGAAATGTACAAAAACAAACAAATAATCTTTGTGTTAAGCAGGTACTATATAATACAAGGGTATACACTGTAACCTCACACACACACACACACACACAGAGCGTCTCAGTTGGACTCTTGTATCTGGGCTGATTGCTGTTCTCCGCATGGACACTGCCGCATTTATCTTTAAATAACCTCCGTCCCCTTCCTGGGCCAGACAATAGTGGGACGCTTCTAATTTTCGGGCAGCATAATGGCAGTCATATTGAGATGAAACAGGTCAAAGGTGAACTCCGGGGTTGGTGATTGGCTGGGGGGAACGGAGCTTGTGTCTTGGAGATAAAATTGAGGCGCTGGTTTAATTCGATTCCTCTCAATGCCGGGCTTCTCTCCGTCTCCGTCTCGGAATATTCCAGTTTGGTGTAATTGCTTATGAATATGGAATGACCATACGGAATCACATTCAGGTTTCTGTTGCTGTAGTCAAGAACAAAAAATCATTAGTTGATATACATTCAGGGTGCCAAGAATTTTTTTTACAATTTTTTTTTTTTTTTTTTTACAAATGTTTTGTATTTATATTGCCTTTGTCCCTTATGACCCTTTACCTTTCCTCTTCCCCCTCCTCCTCCTTTCCTCCTCCTGCTGCTGAGTCTGAATGAAACAGATTGATGGAGGTGTTGGATGAATATTAATGTGATATGCACATGCTCCTGAACTTGCCTTTGACCTTAAGCTCTTATAATTTTTTTTTTGGTCACAATAAATATTAAATGCCTTAATGACAAACCAAGGGCAAAGGTAATCCGAAATGTTCTCAAACACGCGACAATATTTGTGACAATTTCTATAATATTTACATAAAAAAAAAGTTTTCAATAGGGTTAGGGGCGAGGTTAATGTTCATGTTTTATTTATTTATAATTTATTTATTATTTATATTTATTTAAATTCTGAGCCGGATTCTGAGCACTCTATATTCACTTGTTCAAATAAAAAAAAAGGAAAAAGGTCAGTCAATCCTTTCTGTTTAAAACAAACAAACAAACAAATATATATATATATATATATATAAAGGTCAGTTTCATGAAATCCTTCCTGTTAAAAAATGTTTTCAAAAATGTAGCAGTAAATAACAAAAAAAAGTACTAATTTATTTTTATTTAAAAAGGTAAGTTTACTGAAATCCTTACTTTTTTAAAATGTATTTATATTTGTAAAAAATAATTTTATTTATTTATTTTTAAAATTCAGTTTCCTGAAACCCTTCCTGTTTTTTTTATGTATTTTTTTAAAAAAATTTGTAATAAGCTGAAAAAAGAATAATACATTCATTTATTTATTTATTTTATTATTTTTTTAAATTAGGACTGAAATCCTTTATGTATTATTATAATATATATATACGTATATATATATATATATATATATATATATATATATATATATATATATATATATATATATATATATATATATATATATATAGTAATACATTTAATTTTTTTTATTATGTTTTTGTATATTAAAAAAATAGTAATACATTTTAAAAAAGAAATTTATTCAGTTTTCTGAAATCTGTCCTATTTCTTAAAAATAGTAATATATTTTTAAAAATATATTTCTTTATTCTTGTTTCCTTAAATTTTAAATGTTTTAAAAATTTAGTAATACATAAAGGCAAAAATTTAGAATGAGCACAAGTAGCATTGCAGTGATGATGATGATGATGATGATGATGATGATGATGATGATGATGATGATGATAATGAAAGATAAAACACACTGCATCATGCTAGCATAGTAAAATAATCAATGATGCAGCGATGCCACGAAGCATAGCCACTAAAGTCTTTATTATTTAATTATTATTATTAAAGTCTTTTTTATCCATTTATGGTTACATTTAACATAACAATAGCGAGTTCTCCTTTTTACAGGTTACAGGTTTATATCTGAGCATTACAAAGCACTGACACTGGAGAGTCCTTCCATAAATGTTAAACAAAACATCACCTTCTAGAAAACATCACCACTTATACAAGTCCTGAGCTGCTGCTATGGAAACGATAACGTATTAGAGCACATTAAATATCATCCAGTTATCATCCAACCTTCGTATTAGCATGTGTATTACATTATACAGAAGTCTGAAGAATCTTCTGGAACATCTTCTCTTCAGTTCAATTTCTCCTCTTCTCCACATTTTTCAGGCCACAAATTAAACAAAACTTTCTCTCTTTTTTTTTGCAAGATTGTAAGGAAAATATTATGAGACACAGCCAGAGAGCTGCTTTGGCTAAATCTTTGGTTTCACCAGAAATTCATCGAATGAACTGGAAGAGCAGAATAAATGTCATCATACTGGCTGGTTTTTAACATTGTAGCATGGATTTAGGGAAAACATCCATTTTAAGAAGTGCTGAGATATGATTGACATGTCATGTGATCATGTGATGAGAAACTGCCATGACGCAGATTTCTGTGGTGATGTTTTAATTTCCTGCTGGAATTTCATGTAGTATGTAGGAAAGTGGGTTTTATGGTGATTGTGGTTGATTTAATAGAAAGACCAAAGGGTAATGATAGGTAGAGGGTTAGCATGGGTATAGGTGGAGGGTTAGCATGGGGATAGAGTTAGCATAGGGATGTGTATAGAGTTAGTATAGGTATAGAGTTAGGATAGGGATGTGTATAGAGTTTGTATAGGTATAGAGTTAGGATAGGTATAGAGTTAGGGATGTATATAGAGTTAGTATAGGTATAGAGCTATGATAGGGATAGGGATAGAGTTAGGATAGGTATAGAGTTAGTGTAGGTATAGAGTTAGGATAGGGATGGGTATATGGTTAGTATAGGTATAGAGTTAGGGATGTGTATAGAGTTAGTATAGGTATAGAGTTAGGGATGTGTATAGAGTTAGGACAGGGATGTGTATAGACTTAGTGTAGGTATAGAGTTGGGATAGGAATGTGTATAGAGTTTGTATAGATATAGAGTTGGGATAGGGTTGTGTATAGAGTTGGTATAGAGTTAGTGTAGGGATGTGTATAGAGTTAGTATAGGTATAGAGTTAGTGTAGGAATGTGTATGGAGTTAGTATAGGTATAGATTTAGTATAGGGATGGTATAGAGTTAGTATAGGTATAGAGTTAGTGTAGGAATGGGTATAGAGTTAGTATAGGTATAGTGTTAGTGTAGGGATGGGTATAGAGTTAGTATAGGTATAGAGTTAGTGTAGGGATGGGTATAGAGTTAGTATAGGTATAGAGTTAGTGTAGGGATGGGTATAGAGTTAGTATAGGTATAGTGTTAGTGTATGAATGGGTATAGAGTTAGTATAGGTATAGAGTTAGTGTAGGGATGGGTATAGAGTTAGTATAGGTATAGAGTTAGTGTATGAATGGGTATAGAGTTAGTATAGGTATAGTGTTAGTGTAGGGATGGGTATAGAGTTAGTATAGGTATAGAGTTAGTGTAGGGATGGGTATAGAGTTAGTATAGGTATAGAGTTAGTGTAGGGATGGGTATAGAGTTAGTATAGGTATAGTGTTAGTGTAGGGATGGGTATAGAGTTAGTATAGGTATAGAGTTAGTGTAGGGATGGGTATAGAGTTAGTATAGGTATAGAGTTAGTGTAGGGATGGGTATAGAGTTAGTATATGGATGTGTATAGAGTTAGTATAGGTATAGAGTTAGTGTAGGAATGGGTATAGAGTTAGTATAGGTATAGAGTTAGTGTAGGAATGGGTATAGAGTTAGTATAGGTATAGATTTAGTATAGGGATGGGTATAGAGTTAGTATAGGGATAGGTATAGAGTTAGTATAGGTATACAGTTAGTATATGGATGTGTATAGAGTTAGTATAGGTATAGAGTTAGTGTAGGAATGGGTATAGAGTTAGTATAGGTATAGAGTTAGTGTAGGAATGGGTATAGAGTTAGTATAGGTATAGTGTTAGTGTAGGGATGGGTATAGAGTTAGTATAGGTATAGAGTTAGTGTAGGGATGGGTATAGAGTTAGTATAGGTATAGAGTTAGTGTAGGGATGGGTATAGAGTTAGTATAGGTATAGTGTTAGTGTAGGGATGGGTATAGAGTTAGTATAGGTATAGAGTTAGTGTAGGGATGGGTATAGAGTTAGTATAGGTATAGAGTTAGTGTAGGGATGGGTATAGAGTTAGTATAGGTATAGTGTTAGTGTAGGGATGGGTATAGAGTTAGTATAGGTATAGAGTTAGTGTAGGGATGGGTATATGGAGGGATATGTGTACGGTTAGCATATATAGATATAGGGTTAGCATAGGGATAGGGGTAGCATAGGCATAGAAGAAGCATAGGTATAGGGTCACGCAGGGAGTTTGCATAGATATTGGTATAAATATTGGTATAGGGTGAGAATAGGTATAGAGTTAGCATAGAGAAAGACTTAGCATAGGTGAAAGAGTAGGGTTAGCATTGGGAAAGAGTTAGTAGAGGGCTAAGGATAAAGTTAGTATAGATATAGGTATAGGGTTAGCATAGGGAAAAAGTTAGTGTAGATATAGATATAGGGTTAGCATAGGGATAGAGTTAGTACTGTACCATAAGTAGACAGATATGGATAGGGTTAGCATAGGTATAGGTATAAAGTTTGCATAGGGATAGAGTTAGCATAGGTATACAGTTAGCATATGAATGGAGTTAGCATAGGGATAGGGTTATGGCTTGTATAGAGTTAGGATATGGACAAGGTTAAGGCTATGATAGGACAGGGATGGTCATGATATGATTAGGAACAAGAATATGATATGTTAGGGTCAGGAATAGGGATGGAATGACATGAAGGTCAAGGGTCAGACACCTTATGCAGATGCCCAGCATACCACTATGTGTCATTTTTCCACTTCACTGTGGGCAGAAACCTAAAAGCATGAATGTGGGCGAAACATAAACGGAGCTAAATGTTAGGGCTAAAAGACCTTGTGTGAGGATTTAGTTCTGTACACGCTAGCAGGAAGGTGTGCGACAAACCAAGACACCGTTTCCCAGCATGCACTGCAGCATTAGTGCACACCAGGGCTGCGGTGTGTCTCTAACAGCCACCCTCTAAGGTCATTGCTCAGCGTCAGACAAGGGTCCGGCGCGTCCCCCTGAGCCCGATGACAAACAAGGCTGCAGCGCTGAGGTGTGTGTCAGGGGTGTTTTTCCCACAAAGCATTTCTATAAAAGTGTAACAGCCCTGCGTTTGCCCTTTTCCTCCCAGTACCAACGAGCCACTCAGCCAACAGGCCCCTGAAGATCTCTTAAAATGTGCTGATCCACAAAAGCTTGCACCTCTAGTCATTCTCCTCCCTCCCCGCTCCCTCGTTCCATTCCTCCGCCGGCGCTTTGCTTCTGCTGAATCACGCCCGGCCTGAAACTACAACCAGCACCGAGCGCAGAGAGAGAGAGAGAGAGAGAGTGAGAGAGATAGAAAGAGAGCATGTGTGTACATGTGTACAGAGGAAGGAGGATAGGGGGCGGGGCTTGTTCGAGGCCTGGAGGTAATTACGGCGCATTAGAGCAGGACTAAATAAATCTGTAGTGCTGCTAATTGTGTGGCAGTGAAAACAATAACTCCAAGCATATGGCTCGGGGCAAAAGGGAGGGGGGGCAAGAGAACGCCTTGGCTCGGGGCCCTGGCAGGGGGCCAAAAGCAAGCACGGGGACAATCAAGCATACATTGCATCATCACAACACATCCGACATGACACACACAGCACGTGTCTCCACTCGTGTCCATGAACATGAATTAGTCATAGTGAATGATATTATAGACTTCCTTATGAATAAGGAATTTCATTAATGTCCATAAGGCTACATAACACATCTATAAGCTCTTACTCTTACCCTTACCTTACATCCCACTATAACATTTACAAAGCCTTATTCCAACAGCTTTTATTAAAAAAGCTTTTACCATTTTTATTTTTATCGCATGTTGACATTACACCTAATAAACTTGTGTCAGATGACATAGGTGACCTAAGGTCATGTTGCATTAGAACAGCATAACCTCTGTCTTTGTAACTCTGCTCAGACTCTTCTCAATGTTTTTTATAACCAGTACGCAACTTTAAGGTAATAAAGCATACATAACACTGTTATTACCTGTACGTTACGTTAGGTTTTCAGAAAACTTTAATACGTAATAAAATTAAACTACGTATAACAATGAAAATATACAAAATTTTCATCATTCATAGCCATTTTATAAACTCTCTATTTATGTATGTCATAGCAGTGGCATAAAGATTTTAAATAATAATAATAATCGAAATCTTAACACAGAAAATATGCATCATATTGTGTCATAACACTGACATAAGTGTTTAATAGCAAAAACATTACAAAAACATTGTATGCATAAGTCATAAATGTTATGACAGTGAGTTGAATTGCTAAGTATAAATGTCTTAAGAACAAAAATATAAATTAAAACCCGAAAAAAAACCCATCTTCATAGCTCTGTTATAACAGTGTTATAATATCTTCATAGTGCTAAATAACAATTAATCGGTGTACTGTACAATAATTTAAATTATTGGTTTAAAAACACTTTCTTTAAGGCACTAAAAACATATATAACTCTGATGTGACAGTGTTATAACATGTCATAAGGATTCAAATCATCCTGAGAAGATAATTTATGTCACTTTGTGATCAATATTATGTATAAATGTGTATTATGATGGCAGTATGGTGTAATAACATGTTATAACAAAAAATCTGTCAGTTCAAATCTGTGACTTTGAGCTTATCAAAGTCTTTATAACATGTCATAAGGATTCAAACCATCCTGAGAAGATAAACTAAGTCACTTTATGTTCATTATACAATGTGAATGTATTGTGATGGCTGTGTGGTGTTATAACATGTTATAACAAAAATTCTGTCAGTTAAAATCTGAGACTTTGAACTTATCAAAGTCTTTATGCCAGCTGACATTGAGAGTTGTTATGAAGGAGTTAAGTAGGTGTTATATGACTTATAGTATATTATAATGTGTAATAATGTATGAATGTGACATTTCCCTCTCTCTCTCTCTCTCTCTCTCTCTCTTTTCCAGAACTGGACCAGAGACAGGAGACACATCAGCAGTGTGAACGTTCAGCTGTCTTGTGGCCTGCCGGTATGTGAACTGACACACAGATACACTTCCTGTTTGCATCACACTTACTGTTTGTGTCACACTTCCTGTTTGATAAAATTCTAAAATCAGAGCACTGATTACTAATAAAACACTTCAGGACATGCTGTAACGGATAAATCATCAACGACAGGTTGGTGTCGGCCTGGAGTTAAGTCCCGGAGCATTTAATTCCTCTTTATACTACAGAGATTTTTTATTTATTTATTAAGACATGACACATCATACATTTTTATCAATTTATAACTACATTTCATGGCATAGAATTATTCCACGATTTTATTTTATTTTTATTTTTTTTACTGCACCTTTTTTTTTCAAAATTCCTAATTTTTATATTATTTTATTTTATTTTATTTTATTAGTTATTTATTTATTTTTTAAATCTACTCAAATTGGTGAAATCACAGGCACGAGATTCTTTTAAATTCCTACCAGTTAAGACACATATGTAATTTCTGAGAGCTGTACTCATGTTCCATACATGTGAATGGACGTCACGTGACACATCTGATGTCACGTGACGCATCTTGGCCCAAATCTGCAGAAAATCCGTCGCCATTTTATTAAACAAATTCTCTGAATATCAATGAGCGGTGAAATCCTGGAGGAACTGATGAGTGAGTTCCTGATCTCACGTGTAATATCAGCTAGAAGCACCATGTTGTTCCCTCTCCAGCCTCTCGCTGTAAATAAATAACATAAAATGCAGCTTGTCTTCGAAAGTTTCTACCTGAAAAACGTCCTGAAAGTGATAGCTTCACCTCTGAAAGCACTGACACTGGAGACTCCTTCTGTAAACGTTAAATAAAAACCTCCTCATAGAAAAGTAGACCATTTATTAACACTAAAGAATATAAAACTCTCTAACACAAATTCAAAGCTCCTGCTGTTCCACGTGAATGTAAAATAAGACATATTCGAGGGAAACAACAGATCCTTAACCTGTTCTAATAGAATTTAATCTGACTTTTTAACAAAAAGTAGTTCCAGTTCATTTAGACTTTTCTGAAGATTTTTATCGTATCCCTACGCAGATACATCAGAGCTAGACTAGTAACAATTTAAATTGACAAATTTTCTCTTCCTGTTTCTTTCTCTCTCTCTCCCTCTTGTTCTCTCTCTTTCTCTCTCTACCTCTCTTCTCCTTGTTCTCTCTACTAAACATTCGCGACTCGATCTAATCACACTCTGCCTTGCGAAGCATGCACGCGTTCACGTCTCGAGGGAGCCTCGTGTTGCCTTTTTTGTCCGTACTAATTGCCTTAATTTATTGACTAGTTAAGGTTTATGAAACCATTAATTGATTTCCCCGTCCTCATTATTCAGCCCTTAGACGCTAAATCTGCCGTGGATCTCTTTAACGGCGATGTTAACGATGTGCCGAGTCAACTGCGCGAGACGCAAATCATGGCGAAACTCGTTTTTGCGACTAAAAACAATTTTTTTTAATGCAGGTTATAAACACTCAGCCGTGAGCGTCTCAGAGTGATGCATTGAGTCGTATTTGCCGATTGAATCCTCATGTGCTTTGTCTGTATATTTAAATAGAATAATGAACAGCTCAGAGTGTGTGTGTGTGTGTGTGGTCTCATAGGCCACACTGCTTTTCTTCAGTCTTCAGCCAATCAGAGATTACTTCCAAGTCTTGTATCAATTCTCGATGTTATGTCCAGACATGAACTCTTCGCAAAGCATGCGATGAAGCAGGACTACTCCGAAAGCTGGATCGATACGGGCCTCCCATGGGCTCTCTGGCGTGACTCCCACACCACACACACACACATATATACACACTCACACACAGCCATGTGATGGCAAGAGTGGCAGGCCAGGCCTGATCTCCCTGAGATCTATTGTTTACCGCCGTCGAGCTTGGCGACTCCTGTTTCACAACATATCCAAATGCTTTCTATCCTTGTCCCAAATATCCAAAACCACCAGCTAGAGCGTTCCATTCTGGAATAAATTCCTTCCGAGGTCTTCTCATGTCCATCGGGTTTCATGATATATCAATATCAATATCCACGTTCGTGATCCGTCCTGATCCGTTGGCAAGTCGTCCAAAATCTGATGCCGACGTATCCACAGCACAATAGTCCTAATTTTCTAACGGGTCCAAATTCCATTACGAATTAAGTCCCTTTCAAGGCCTTCTCATCCTCACGCCGCCGTCGTCTGACATTTTTCCGGGACGAGGCTGTGTCTCACCCAAGCGCTGGCATTTTCCTGGAGAGAATAGATTATAATTATAATTACAAAGCAATCAGAATTAATCGCGCCGCACCATCTCCTCTCGGCGATGCATGTTAGTCACCTGCACCTCCCCCATGCACATACATTCGCATACACGTTACACACACATACACACACATGCACATTAACTTACCAGGCCAAACCTGTGTTCATCTCCATTAGCTAAGATATTAGCTCTCTCGCCCATTCTCTCTCTCTCTCTCTCTCTCGCTCTCTCTCGCTTCCTCCATCAATTACCTCCCATACTTACAGCGAAACTCATTAGCCGCCCCTCCCTCTGTTCGCTTAACGAGAAAGCGATTAGAATGTGTTTCGGCGCGAATGCGGTTTCTGCCACCGCTCCCGTTCCTCGCGTCCACTTGCTCACCTTCAGCTCTCTCTTTCCATCTGCCTCTCCCCTTCTCTCCCCACTACCTCTTTCTCTATCTGTGGCTACAGCCTCTCTCTCTTTCTCTCTCTCTTTCTCTCTTCTCTCTTGCTCTCTCCGACTCTTTCCCTTTCTTCATCCTCTCTGCAGCCTCTCTCTCTCTCTCTCTCTCTCTTTCGCTCCTCCCTCTCTTGGAGCTGCAGGCTGCTGGGGGTTTTAGACAGATCACTCTCACAATGGTTGATCAATACAGCTATTGATCTGCTGGCAAAATGTTTATAAAATCATCCCGGGCAGCTGCGGAGCAGTGGCGGTGGGGGAAAAAGGGGAGAGCGAACAGAGCGAGGGGAGGGCCGATGCCATTCAGACGGGATTGAGGAGGTATCGCGTCCCTGATTGGCTGCCCATGTGCCCGCCTTGCCAGGCTTGAGAGTGCCGTTCCAGCATGGCTTCCAGCTCTCGATTCCCGATGACAAACTTCCTTGGCTGGCAAAGCGGCATCTGTGCGTCACAACGGCGGCGTTTAACCTTTTCGTTGCTCGCTTTTTGGCTGCCAGCCAAATTGTGACAACACACACCCTCCTCCTCGCCCACCCCCATCTTCCCACGAGCCTACAATCCTCATTTGCATAAATTAGCAAGCGGCAGGCAGTGCCAGGTTCTTAACGAGCCACTGTCATGTCGTTTCCTCCTGTCTGCTCTCGCTTTACTGCACACAATGCAACACACCCCGCTGTTGTATGGCATCGACGCTGCCCTCTGTGGCCCTCTGGAGCTCTGATCTACAATACCCAACAGGCCTGGTTACATTTCCCCTGGCTCTCCCTCTTGTCCCTGGGAGCCTGCACTTCCTTCCTTACTTCCTTCCTTCCTTCTTTAATAGCAAATGGTATTTCCCTATAGACAATAGAGAGGTTTCTATATATCATGTGATCTCCAGGCCTTAACACTCCATCCAAACCTCATAAAGCTCTGAGTGAAACTAGTCCTGAGTAGTACACTTCCAAGCTAGAAAAATGAAAACACCGGAATATAACAACATAGAAAGGTTGCCATAGCACCTTAAAAGTTATTGCCAGGAATGATTCATCTTGGCCTATCCAGTCACAAGGTCTTGTCTCAGATCAGGCCCAAAATCAGGAAGTGAGCAGCACAATAAATTCCTCAAAGTGCACAGCAGGTGGCTCAGATCACAAAGAATGGCTTGACTCAAAACAAGGGAACACAATCGGGTCCTGTATTTAATCCACAGCTCAAACACACCATGTACACTGTGTATGAAAGATCAGGTTCAGGAATCTGATCAAATCTGCAACCTGATGGACCTAACATGGTTATCACTACCTCTAACATGTCCTTTATTTAACTGGGAGACACAGAGTGGTCAGATGACCTCCTCATTCCAATTCTTGCCATTCTTGGAAGTCAGCATCTGGTATCCAGATCAATCCTCATCAGCCTCTAGTACAGATAAGGCAGGGTTACACCACAGATAAGATGTGGGTTCCACCACAGATAAGCCAGAGTTCCACCACAGATAAGATATGGGTTCTACCACAAATAAGAAGTGGGTTCCACCACAGATAAGAAATGGGTTACACCACAGATAAGATAAGGGTTCCACCACAGATAAGGTAAGGTTTATACCACAGATAAGGTAAGGGTTACACCACAGATAAGATGTGGGTTCTACCACAGATAAGGAAGGGTTCCACCACAGATAAGGTAAGGTCCAATACAGATAAGGTGGGGTTCCACCACAGATAAGGTAAAGGTTCCACCATAGATAAGGTAAGGGTTGCAACACAGATAAGGTATGGGTTAGGTATTGTTTCCACCACATATAATGTAGGATTCCACCACAGATACGGTAAGGGATCCACCACAGTTCTTGTGGTATGACCCTGTGACCCAAATCTCCTTCTGTTACACTGGTAGACCATCTTTACCAACTTATTTCCTTTTAAATGAACTTTGTACTATTAGGAGAGCTAGTTCCTTTCTATCACTGCTCACTATCTGGCAAAATCGGTGTACCGACATGACCAGATCAGCTTGGCAGCGGGTCAGAATAAGTCTCATTTCCAGTCTCTAAGCAAACTATCTCATTTACATTTGATTCAAAGCTATTCACAGGTTAAAAGGTCATGCTCAAGGACATTCAACCTTCTCATCAGTAGCCCAGAGACTTAACTGCTGACTTGAGACTTTCCAGATCAGTCAGATTAGTCAGACAGGAGAGCCTGCAGGGATGTCAGGAAAGGTAGATGGCTGCAATCTAGGGCTGCTTAGTGAACGATTCTTTAGCATAAAAAGCGAGACAAATCAGTTGCTGAGTCATGTGACTCGTTGCTTGTCTGTTGTTGGGAAGAATGATTCTCTCTATCCTGTAATTTCCTTTTATCCTTTTTCTCCTATCCGCCCTTTCTCCGTCTCCTTTATTCCCTCCTCCCTTCTTCCCCGAACAGCTTGCATAAGAGGCCATTTTATTTATTCTGTCAGAGTGCTAGACTCACACAGAAATCAATTTCGGCTCAGCCGGTGGACCTAAACGAAAAAGCGTAGCGCGCATGTCAGAACCCGACGCAACCTAGCATGCTTGTTACTCCGCTCTCCTCTCCCTCTCCTCACTCCTCGGAAGACATTTTGTTCTCACCCTCCTGCCATTATTGCCAATCACAGAGTGATTGTATACAGTATCCACACACACACACACACAACCT
Source organism: Hemibagrus wyckioides (assembly GCF_019097595.1). Lineage (NCBI taxonomy): Eukaryota > Metazoa > Chordata > Actinopteri > Siluriformes > Bagridae > Hemibagrus > Hemibagrus wyckioides. Next base: position 2,923,814 of record NC_080719.1, read on the forward strand.
TGGTTTTAGCTCAGTATATGACTCATAAGACCAGGAAGCCTTCATTTATTCCCCAGAACTGGTAAATTCTCGATTCTAAATCATCGGCTCTGATAATAATACAGCTCCCAATCACGTCACACATCATTTCTACTTTTCACAAGAAACGTGTAAAGCATTGATCTGGGCCATGTTTCTTTTAGGAGATATCTAGCATTTAGCATTTTAGGAAGGACTCACCAGTGTCAGTGCTGTTAGAAATTCTAGGAGTTTTGAGATTTCTTAGGATATTTATTTATTTATTTATTTATTTATTTATTTATTTATTTATTTGGCTTATTGAAATGGTCAATGAGAGAAGAAGTGAAAATTACAGGTGTTAAAAGGTAAAAGACAACAGGGATGATCTCGATTCAGGAATCTTCCATGACAGTGAAAGTAACTATAACTGGATAAAACGTGTCAATCACTTTTAATAAACAACATAATCACTAGGGTTCTGTTTTAGGGAAATAATTACCTTTAAAAACAGGAAATTTAGCTTGACCTGATCAGGTCATTGATTATTTTCCTATAACAGCATGACCCAGAACGTGTTCATTTTATTCCACAGCACAACAAGCTTTTTCTAGATGATATAGAAGCCCAGAAGGTTGAATTTAAACGTGTATATGAACTCAAATACCCCCAAATCATTACTTCACACGTTGTAGCGCTTATTAAACATTACACAGCGTTTGGTTTTGTGAGTAAAACAAAAAATGGCTACACGTGGGAGTACTGCACAAAGCTGTCAATCAAACACCAATTTAATTATTTACTACAAAGCAGAAAAAAATAAACCAAAATACAATAACCCACGCCTACTCACCCTTTGTTTAATCCATGCTGGTTATTATACTCTTCACATACGTGTTCCAGACCGCGACCTGCCCCGATGTCAGCCATGCACAACACATATAAAACGTACAGCGTTTAAGAAGCGAGCATACAGCTCCTACACGAGATGCTGAGGGTCCTGAACCGTTCTTATCCGTGCCGAGTCTGTGCCAGGCTCTCCGGTTAATACAGCTCCGACTCCGGCCTTATTCCTCGCTCCACTTTTATCGATTTCAGTCGAGAAGTAGACGGAAGAAGAAAGAACGAAGGAAAGAAAGAAAGAAAGAGGCTTTTCAGGAAGAAGTTAAATGGTCAAGTAGCAGGTGGAGGGTGTCTTTCAGCACTTATTGACGAGGTGGAAAAATGTCACTATTATGGAGGGCCTTTCAGCAGATAGCGAACTGATTGGATGAGTGCCCCGGGGTCAGGCCGGAGTGCATTCCTGCTGCTGCCAAACAAGCCGGTATAAAAGGCCAGAGGAATCAGCTGAACTTGCGGAGGCGCCTCTTCACCGGTCGCTCGATTTTATTAGAGACTCCGAGGCGCTCGCTGGGGAGGTTTGATAATCTTTTACTTTTGGCCTCTTGCTTTATATATTGCTCTCTAATTCTCTTTATTCGCTCTCGCTTCATTTTCTCTGATCTTTGGCTAGCCTCGATCATACGGTTCGTACTCTAGTTCGCATTTTAGTCTTTCTCCTTGAACATACATACATACGAGGAAGTCGATGTACTGATGTATGATCAGACAGCGGAAAATAACAGAAGGGTAGAGAATCAGTCCGGTCTTCCGTGTTCGTCAGAGGGTTCATCCGTAAGTCAGTCAGCATTTTTACAGTCTGACGTCAAGACCTTCCGTCAGCTGGCCACCGTCTCTAGCCAGCCAGATAAAGGTCAGCATACCAGAGCGCAGACAGTGAGTGACTCAATCCGAGGTGAAATGGTTTCTTTTCTAAATTGATTCCAGTTCAGAGAACACAAAGGGCCGTGTTGTGCTCTAATTCGGTTAATTAACAGCTTGGGAAAGGGGAGGAGAGGGAGATGCTTTTTGAAGAAGGTTTTATACAGTAAAACAGGACAGTTACTCTGCAGTCACGTCTGGAGAGGCGACCGATTGACCGGGATCGTGAAATTACTTTGTGGACTAAGAATAAGAATAAACAAAAAACCCACCTCTATCACTTCGCATGCAATCAGTGTTTCTCTGCTTTAGGTTGGATTTGAGATCGGATGAAAAATGATCTCGAAGCCAGACATAAAATCCCCTACAGATGATATCACTATAAGTATTTTTATGCTTTCATTATTAAACATTTATTCCTGATTAATTAAGAAGGACAATTTTTCAAAATTGTGTTGAAATAACTACCAAATAGAGTTTTGAATCAGTGTCTGATTCCTGATATATCATTAAATCATACGTCATTATATGCTATATGTTATTATTTCTAGTATTTAGTATTTTTTGTTATATTTTATTTTATTATAGATTATTTGTTATATTTTTTATTTATATTTGTTATATTTTTTTATTTTTCTATTTTGTATCCTTAAATTCTAGTATTTAGTATTTTTTTTTTATATTCCCATTTTTAATATTTATTTATTACCTTATGCTTGTGGGTACTGCTAGAAGTTGTAAATTTCCCATTGGGATGAATAAAGTATCTATCTATCTATCTATCTATCTATCTATCTATCTATCTATCTATCTATCTATCTATCTATCTATCTATCTATCTATCTATCTATCTATCTATCTATCTATCTATTCATTTTGTACTGATTTATTTATCATCGTAGCTGAAACAGTTTTTGTTGTAACTATTTAACTATGGAAAAAGATGACTAGTCAAGTGCTTTCTGAACTAGTAAGAATTTACCAGACCGGACGTGAACACACAAACACAATTAAAGTGATTATTAACCCATTTTACGAGTACATTAGTGTTCCATCCTACCAGAAGAATGAACATGGATCTACAAGATTTGCAAGGAATAATCAGAATAATCAAGTGAATGATTTTCTGATCTGATGATTTTCTGGCTTTCCGTGTGTTTTAGATGTTTGTTTTTCCCTCTGTTGGAGAACCTTACACAGAATTTTACAGGCTGAATATGAAATCTGAGCTGCTTTTTAGATGAACAAGCACTCGGAGCATCTCAGAGAGCAAAAATGGGTTCAATATCAACATTTACTGTGAAGATACAAACATTTGTGAACTTTTCTATGAATATATTGCTCCTAGTGGGCCAGATAAAAACAGAAATCCTTCTGAAACACTATAAATTCTTAAAGTCCTGAGTGTCTACTTTCATATAAACTTCATATTAACCTCCACTGTGAAGTGGAACATGACAAAGACGCTCAATCATCAACATGGACAGGCCTCTGATAAAGAGTTAAGGTCAGTGATGGTGGATTGATTGAATGATTGATTGATTGGACGTCACAAATAAGTTACTCCGAGCGCACAATGGCGATCCGTCCTGTTTTCCTTAAATCTCCATGTCGTCTAAATGCTTTACTTTCCCATGCATGTGTGTGCCTGAGTGTCTTCACATCATTTAGCATTGTACTGTAATAAGCCTGCATGACTCTATTCCAGTACACATTCCAGATGAGCTGAATATATTTCTACAGCATCTCTCTCTCTCTCTCTCTCTGTCTGTCTTTTCATTTTTGGCAAAACAGCCATCTTGCAATGCCACATGGTTTCCAAAATATTGGCTGTAGATGAAGATACTGGCTCTCTCCCACACCCACACCCACACACACACACACATTCACACACAAGCCACACTCGCACGCTCTCTCTCTCTTTCATGCTGAATGCATAATATATGTAATGAAATAATGTTTCTTGTGTGTTGAATCTCAATGCGGCTCCCTCCAAACCTCCTGATTTCAATTGCAGTGATGACGGGAGGTAAATGATTATGTGTGGGGGGACTTAGCATATTGCCCTGGGCTAAGCTGCACAGTCCAGAGATGTATGCATGACACACACACACACACACACACACACTCACACTCAAACACACACTCATATATGCACACTTCCAGACCCAAACCCGCTCATTATGAATTCCAGTTGCTAATTTGATGACTTTCCTTTCACTTCTCACATCCCGTGGCCAGGCGCAGCTCTGGGTTCCAGCCTTGAAACGTTCAGAGTGAAATTTCTAATTGGCCCAGCTCGACCTCCGGCCATTAAAGATTTAGAAGGAACGGAGCTTGTAAAACGCTGAATTTGTGGCACTTAGCTGTGGTAATGGTTCTCACCCAGCTGTAAGGATGAGGTTGTGGTGGCCTACCACCAGTTTCCCCTGGGTGAAGTTTGCCTTTTTTTTTCCTAGATATTTTTCCTAGGTGATCCTGGGAATAGAAAGCGTGCGCTGACGTCCTAAGCGATCCGTGATCTCACATTCTGTCATTATTTCCATTGCCGCAGGAGTCGTACCGAGACCAAGAACCTGTCCTGAATTTGGTTCTTCTACCAACAGGGACATAAACAGGGACATGTGGGCAGAGCTAGGAATAAGGCGGTAACGGTTTGAATACTACAGTGTGGAACAGATTTTCTACTGGGGATTTGTTTATGTACACTAATGTTTTCTTGTTGCTGATATTTAGTTGGATTTCTTTTCTTTGATCAACATAAAAAACTCATGTTCCTAAATGGTTTCCAAATATATGCTCACTACTTAGGGCTTCTTGTTTCTACATATGCTCAAACATTATGGCTACTTATCCACTATATATGCTCAGAATTTAGGGCTTCTTGTTCACTATACATGCTTACTACTTAGGGCTTTTAGTTCACTACATATATGCTCAATCTTCAGGGCTTTGTATTCATTATATATACTCTACACTTAAGGATTCCTATTTACTAAACATGCTCAGTACTTAGAGCTTCCTATTCACTAAATATGCTCAAACTTTAGGGCTTCGTATTCACTTCATATGCTCACTACTTAGAGCTTGTTGTTCACTACATATGCTTAAAATTTAGAGCATCTTATTCACTATACATGATCACTTCCTAGGGCTACTTGTTCATTATATATGCTCACTACTTAGGGTTACATGTTTATTATATATGCTCACTACTTAGGGCTTCTTATGTACTGTATATGCTCACTATTTAGGGCTTCTTATTCACTATACATGCTCACTACTTAGGGCGTTTTTTTCACAATCTATGCTTACTGCTCAGGACTTACTATTCACTATACATGCTCACTACTTAGGGCCTTTTATTCACTATGCATGCTCACTACATAGGGCCCCCTATTCTTTATATATGCTCACTACTTAGGGCTTCTTGTTCATTATATATGCTTACAACTTAAGACTTCATGTTCACTATGCATGCTCACTACTTAAATAAAGGAATTTTTATTCAACATATATATATAGGCTCCCTACTTCGAGCTTATTGTTCACTATACATGCTTACTACTTAGGACGTTTTTGTTCACTATATATGCTCACTACTTAGGGCATCCTGTTCACTATACGTGCTCACTACTCATGACTTCTTATTCATTATACATGCTCACTAATTAGGGCTACTTGTTCACTGTATATGCTCACTACATAAGACTTCTTGTTCAAAATACATGATCACTACTTAGGACTTCCTATTCACAATATATGCTCACTACATAATGTTTCTTATTCACTATACATGATCACTACTTAGGGCTTCTTATTCACTATATATGCTCACTACTTGATATGATCCTAAATTTATTTAAATGTCTGTTGAATGTCAAATTTATCACTCAAGTGAGTTATTCTCTGTACATTTGCTAAAAGTATTGATGGCTGGTTGCCATTAAAACAAACTTGCCACAGTTTTTGATCAAAGGAATCCAGTTAGCTGGGTTTTAGTAGCGTTTTCCACGTCTGTGTCGAAGAATGTCATTGTTTGTAATATTTTTAGCATCGCTCTACACTGGAAGGTTAATTTAGATTCAGTGACAATAATAATAAATGCATAACAGAGCATTACAATGATAATACATACACGAGTGTGTGTGTGTGTGTGTGTGTGTGTGAGTGTGTTGGCAGTGTGGGAACGTAGCGTTAGCAGTATGGAGCAGACAGTGCGGCATGCAGCAGGACCCAGAGAACTTGCTGATTTATTGATGCAAGATGTCAGCGCCAGATTTTCTGACCCTGCTGAGAAGTTCTCTTTTTTTTTTTCCTCCGTTTTTTTTTCCTTTGAAACTGTGCCTTCTAACTTTGACCTTGAAATTCTCTCTCGTATTTGTCTCATCAAATTGCATTTCAGTTTTCGGTGAGGTCAAAGCTTTGAACAGACCATCTGCAACTGCGATTTTTGTTTTCCAGCTTTGCTGTTCACTTGAAGATGGAAGTAAGCGTCCGTATTATTAACAGCCAGTTTTATTCTTGCTTAACTTTGTGAATAATCTGCTCCGCTTGGTTTGGCGTGTTAGACCCCTGGATTTATCGATTAAGCGAGCCTCAGAGGGTATAAAACAAACTCGACAAATGCGAAAGGTCCTTTTTGGCAACCCCTGTAAACATGCAGCGGAGGGGAAAAAAATAAAAATGCCTTGGTTTTTGTTTCCCGTCTATGCCACGTTAAGCTCGATAGGGATCGCTAATCATGAAAATCTCCCAGCTCGGTCCTCTGTGCTGTATTTCTGTCCATACTCGTTAGACCTACTTGAACTGTAGATAGAGTGAGGAATGTGTGAAGCATCTTAGGAAACATGAGCTGCTATTTTCCCACAAGCATGAAAAAAGCAGAGGCCAGGGACTGTGGAATCCTTGTGACGCAATACAGCCAGAAAGAAAGTGAGGGATAGACAGAGGGAAAGAGAGACAGACTCTGTCCCAGGGCTGGAACAGGAGCGACGGAGGACACAGACGAGTACGAGCGATCTTCAGGATCTTCAGGGACGGCTCTAAAGCCTCTTGTGCTGAGCGTTATTTTGATTGCCGGCCAAGTGGCTATTAAAAAGCAGACATGCTTCCAAATAGGGTTGCTCGGTATCATTTCGACGTCAATTATATTCGTACCACAGCGCTGCTGAAATCTCGGAGGTGATTCATTTTTATTAGCAGCACCTCTGACTGTAGTACATTTATTTTAAGGCACTTATACATTATAGTTGTTAATTTATTAAACATTAATATTAAAGGCCACTGCTCGCAACCTTAGACATAAACATGGACAATTTCCCCCATGTTGCTAATGTGACACACTCGTGTCGGTTTGTTTTGTACAACGCCAGAAGGATTCAGCAATTTTTATCCACACAGGTTGCTCAGGTACTTGTTCAGTCTCTGGTCATTTCGAGACTGGACTACTGCAGCTCTCTACTGGCAGGTCTGAACGCAATCTGTCCTGGAAGTCTTCAAACGATGGGTGAAGACCGTAAACTAGCGATTATTTCAAATAAAACAATTCCTCCTAACACAGTTTTTGGGCTGATGGGATCCCCATTGTGGGGGTCAGCTTTGTGCTCCGGTCTTCATCAGTAAACATTTAAAGACGTCAGACGTTTGAAGGAAGGAATTAGGGTTAAGGCTATAATGAAGTCTAAAATGTCGCCTCAGGCTTCTCATCAGGGATAAATATTTAACTTTAAACATTATAACGCTTATTCTATGTTTCTATATTTCTGTAAAGCCTCTATGAGACAGCGTTTATGCATTGAGGTTTCTCAGTCACATGACACGCTGGATATTTGACTTCAAGTAATGGGGGGAAAAAGGGCATGGCTTGTTTGCTTTATACCTCCAGGATTTGGGGTTTGATTCCCAGCTCCAGCATGTGGGAGTTTGCATGTTCTCCCAGTCCCTCCCGGGTTTCCTCAGGGTTCTCTGGTTTCCTCCCTCTGGTTTCCTCCCCAAGTCCAAAGAAGGCTGACTGGCATCTGTAAACTGTCTGTAGTGTGTCTTTTTGTGATTGGGTTGGTACCCAGTCCAAGGTGTCCCTCTTGTTGTGCCCCAAGTTCCTTTGGATAGGTTCCAGGTTCTCTGACCCTGTGTAGGATAAGCGCTATAGAAAGCGGCTGAGGTTTCTATTCCTGAACGTTCTACAGACGAGGTCTGAGTTGACTTTGGTGCTTGGACCCCTAAACACCTTTAGGGTTGTAATTTCCACCTCTGTAGCAAAATAAGAAAAAGTCACCGACCCCCTGGCTATGCTTCACAGGCCCCTGGAGCTCTCCAAAAAAATTTTTTGACACTGCAGTGCATTGTGGGTATTCAGCCTGTAGTTTGAGGCACAGCTTGGGAAAAAAAATTGCCAAAATCTAGTGAATAGGATAGAATTTACTGAAAGTCTATTTGAATAAAGTTGAATCATTTGGCAGATTGTCATGTTGTAACTGTACTCCCATTTCCATACTTTGTGCAACGCTTTTGGTTGGCTTTACTTTCTGATGCTTTTTTTTTTAACTGAGATTTGAGATTGTAGCCAGACTGAAAAGAGAGAGAGAAAGTGAAAGAGAGATAGAGAGAGAGAAAACAGAAAGAATTGCATTTCTGCAGCAGTGCTCCCAAATGACTCTTACAAAACTCAATTTCTCCTCCTGTGTTAAAATTTCTGCTTTTATACATATATATATATATATAAAAACTCAGTCGAGGCGAAAACAGATCAAGCTTCACTCACTTTGCCTCATTTTCCTCACTCTCCTCCCCCTCACCCCCTTTTCTCTTTTCTCTCTTTTTCTGTTCTAATTATGGCTGCCAGTGTTCTTTGCTGTTATATTCATCATATCTTTTGGTATTTATAGTGTCTGTTTTCATCATAGTAATAACGTTGCTCTGGAATTCCCATGCATGAGAAGAAGGGAGGAAAAAATGCAAGGGAAAGGAAGACAAAAGAAAAGAGCTAACGTTTGGCTGAGGATGAGTCAAATTCAGGGGTAGAGGCCGCAGCCTGCAGGTGACCCGCATCTCCAGAAGAACCAACAGATCTGGTGAAGTTGTCTTCTGGTTTAGCTTCTTCCTCTTGCTTTTCTTTTTTACTTGTTTTTTTTTTTGCTCCATTTCTCTTCTTTAAAGGTTAAAGGAATACTCTGGCATTTGCAACCGAATGTCTATAAAGCAAATCTGTGTAAGTGAGTATGTGTGATTTCTGCAAGCAAGAACCAAAAAAAAAAACAACACTCTTCCTTTTACTGTAAAAGAAACACCTCATTTATAATGTCTGTAAAGTCGAAGGGCAGATGTTGAAGTTGTTAAGCTTTAATGAATTTTTCATAAGCTCTAAATCTGTAGAATTCATCCCTTAAAAAATTATTAAAGCGTATTCTGGCTATTCGGGTTCGTGAGTCGTGGGTGAGTGTAAATTTAGGAAGCAGATGAGTAACTAACGTGAATCTCAGCGTTAAATGATATCTGGACGTTTCACTTGAAATGTAGTTTTATTTCACAGACTGAAGCAAGCCAAGCATCCGGAGCCAGTTTCTAAAAGAGATTCTATCAAAAGCACATCGTCATGCTAGTTCAGGAGGTCAGGGACCATGGAAAATATTTTGTAAAAAAAAAAAAAAAAAAAAAAAAAAGCCAGACAAAAAGCCAATTAATTAATTAATTTATTAATTTATTTATTTATTTATTTATTTATTTATTTATTTATTTATTTATTTATTTATTTATTTTTTCCTGCATACTTATTATTATTATTATTATTATTATTATTATTATTATTATTATTATTGTTATTATTAAATTAATAATAATAATAATAATAATAATTTTTATTTATTATTTTTATTCTTTATAATGTCAAAGAAGTGTCAAAATAACTCAAAGCCATCAATTTTTCAAACATATACACACAACTACACTGAAGGCCCCGTTCTGCCTGGTAGTGTTGTGTTACTCTGATAACGACACATCTTTTAATATAGCACAAAAAAACAACCTGAACTATTTTACTGTATTGGTCCAGTATTGGAAAACTGGATCAGATTGGATAAGATTTCCTTTAATGAACGTCTGATCTGAACTCTCATCCATAGAGTATATTTATTTTGAATTTATTTACCAAGAAATCTTTACTGTCTGTAAATCCTGACGTTTTTAAGAGTAAGAGAAAGCAGTGTGTATTTATTCTCAGTGAATAAAATACTTAGCTTTAATGCTGGTGTATAAGGACTCCTTTAGTATATAAGGTAGTGCCAGTGATGGGGGTATTTATTTACAAGCCCGTGTGGGGCCTTGCGGGTGCACCAAGGGGAATAGGAAAGGAAAACAAGCATGCCCTCACTCCCAGCCCTTTTGGAACCATACTGCTAAAAATACCCCTGGGTGGCGCGCCGGTCCCACTGCCCGTGGCATGGGAACCTCACTCTGTCTTTCCCTTCGACCTTCGCTGGGAAGATCACGGCCAGGTCACGGAGAGTGAGGAAGAGATCGGAGGATAGGAGGAAGGAAGAGCCCGGCTGAAAACATGCTCTCTGACTTCCTTTACATAATCACCCTTCGTTCTTGCACCTCTGTAGAAAGTCCACCAAAAAAAGCAACAACACTGTGTATGTTGCAGATTTTCTTGTATTTTTTCTTCAAACTGGAAAGAATCCACTTCGCACAAAGCGTTGGGTTTTGCCGCATCCACCCTGAGAAAATTGATTTGGACTTTTCAAAGGTTTCGTTCTTCACAGAGCGGTTTCCCTCGGCCCGCCTGAGATAGGTTGAGCTCACGTTTTTGGAATCTGGAGTAATAGTTTTAAACTGACAGACTAAACATCGCTCTTCTCGGCTGTTCTTTCTTTCACTTCTGAATAATAAATCACACACACACACACACACAACACACACACACAAAACACACACACACACAACACACACACACGCATGCAAGAATGCACGATGGCATTGTTCAGCAAGATGTTGTCAGCATTGTCGGCGTGTTGGGCAGAAAAGCCACTGGAACCACAAATGAGTTTTTATTTTCGGGGGAAGTCGTAAACATCCCAAACTCATCAGTGTCCTCTTTGTCTTCTTAAGGCGCTCTCAGACCACAGCATGTGTGAAAAAAAGACAAACATCACATGAACATCATCTTCATCATCTACATCATCTTCATCATCTACATCATCTTCATAATCTTCATCATCTACATCATCTTCATCGTCTACATCATCTTCATCATCTTCATCATCTACATCATCTACATCATCTTCATCATCTACATCATTTTCATCTTCATCATCTACATCATCTTCATCATCTTCATCATCTACATCATCTACATCATCTTCATCATCTACATCATTTTCATCTTCATCATCTACATCATCTTCATCATCTACATCATCTACATTATCTTCATCTTCATCATCAACATCATCTACATCATCTATATCATCTTCATCATTTACATCATCTACATCATCTTCATCATCCACATCATCTTCATCTTTATCATCTACATCATCTTCATCATCATCCTCTACATCAACTTCATCATCTTCATCATTTACATCATCTACATCATCTTCATCATCATCATTTTGTTATTCTTTCTTTTCTCTCACATTTGCCTTTTGTAATCTTTCTTTCTTTTTGTCTTTCTTTCTTTCTTTCTTTCTTTCTTTCTTTCTTTCTTTCTTTCTGTCTTTCTTTCTTTCTTTCTTTTTTCTCTTTCATTCTTCTTTCTTTCTTTCTTTCTTTCTTTCTTCCCTTCATTCATTCTTTCTTTCTAAGTTTTTCTTTTTCTTTCATCTTCTTTCTTTTCTTTCACATTTCCTTTTCATAGTCTTTCTTTCTTTCTTTCTTTCTTTCTTTCTTTCTTTCTTTCTTTCTTTCTTTCTTTCTTTCTTTCTTTCTTTCTTATCAATCTATCTATCTCTCTGTTCTATTTCCCCTGTTATTCCCCACATGATGTTAAACTTGCCCACAGTGAATTGGTTTATGGGGGCGTTTCCTAATTTCCATATTCATGTATATTCATAACTCTGGCACTTTTGATGATGGTAGAAATACAGGAATATTCCAGGGCCAAAAAAAAGAATTCTTTTTTTATTATCTTAATAATTAAATAATTAACTAATTTAACAAAACAAAACATTTTGGTCTTAATTTTTCTGCTGCGGTTCGGTCCACTCCATGTGTCAGCTGTACTTTCTCGAATAAAGGGGACATTTTTCTCTCTCTCTCTCTCTCTCTCTCTCTCTCTCTCTCTCTCTCTCTCTCTCTCTCTCTCTCTCTATTCTCTCTCTCTCTCTCTCTCACCCACTTCCCTGTTTAATGTCTTAATGTGATTTTCAGTGCTTCCTTTAAGTCCTCCATTTTCCTTTCTCTCTCTCTCCACTCCCTCACCTTTCTCGTTTTCATTTCTCCCTTCCTTTTTTTTCGTTTCCTTTCTCCTTCTCCTACAAGGCACACTTGTTATTCCTTTGTACAAGGTCCCATAATTAAGTTTGACATAAGCGTAGGGATTAAATATGTGGTTTGGGAGGGGGGAAACAGGGCTCTGTTTCAATCTCAAGGCCAGCTGCAAAATGGAACCAGATTGCGACACTCGGAATGGGAAAGTTTGGGAAAGGTGCCGAGAACGGGGCCGTGTGTTCAAACAGCTCTGGGATCCGAATCCCTCTGCAGCCAAAAAGGCTGCTACTGATCCCTGCCGACCCTCACAGCCAAACGGACTACCGCCCCCGAGCCAAAACACGGCACCTACCCTCCACCGAAAGCCTAAGAACAAACGCTCTGACCCTGGCTTCGACCAAAAGGCTCTAGCGCTTGAACCTCTTTGACCTTGACGTTTTTCACTTGGAGACCTAAAGCTTCGGTGATTAAAAGTCAGGACAAAAACACTGATGCCAAAATACATATTTTCCACAGTTTAATGACTTTAGCCGTTCCTGCCAAAAGATCGTAAGCCCTTTCATCAAGGAAAGAAAAGGAAAAAAAAAACAACAACTAATTCCAACCGAGATATTAGCCCCTATTAGCCAAATCGATGCATATGCTCTCAGAGAGCGCCGCACACCCAGCTGGAAAAACATTTTCTTTCTGACCCTGAAAAACCCTGTTTCCTTTACTGAGAAATTATCACACAGCCTGGAGACCTCGGCTGTGGCCTGCTTCTCGCCAGAAGACTCTTTGCTAGTCTAAAGACCTCTGCAATCGCTGCCAATATCCCTTTTCCTCCCACATGTCCTGTCTCTTCAACTTAAAGACTGCAGCCTCTGCCAAAAAACATTCCAGCTTTTCATTCCTGCGACCTCTCACTTCTCCAGTCAGAGGGCCACAGCCTCCCAAACCAGACCAGACCCAACTGGACCGAACAAATTCTCTCTCTGTTACACAGAGAAGCACACGGCATAGCACAGAACAACACAACCCTACACAATTCAGCACAACACAACACACCACACCACACCTCAGCACAGAACAACACACCACAACACAACACCACACCACGCCACAACACACCTCAGCACAGAACAACACACCTCAGCACAGAACAACACACCACAACACAACACCACACCACACCACGCCACAACACAACACCACAACACACCTCAGCACAGAACAACACACCACAACACAACACCACACCACACCACACCACACCTCAGCACAGAACAACACACCACAACACAACACCACGCCACAACACAACACCACACCACACCACGCCACAACACAACACCACAACACACCTCAGCACAGAACAACACACCACAACACAACACCACACCACAACACAACACCACACCACACCACACCTCAGCACAGAACAACACACCACAACACAACACCACACCACGCCACAACACACCTCAGCACAGAACAACACAACCCAACACAATTCAGCACAACACAACACAGCACACCACACCTCAGCACAGAACAACACACCACAACACAACACCACACCACACCACGCCACAACACCACACCACAACACACCTCAGCACAGAACAACACACCACAACACAACACCACACCACACCACACCACAACACAACACCACAACACACCTCAGCACAGAACAACACACCACAACACAACACCACACCACACCACACCACACCTCAGCACAGAACAACACACCACAACACAACACCACACCACGCCACAACACACCTCAGCACAGAACAACACAACCCAACACAATTCAGCACAACACACCACACCACACCTCAGCACAGAACAACACACCACAACACAACACCACGCCACAACACAACACCACACCACAACACACCTCAGCACAGAACAACACAACCCAACACAATTCAGCACAACACACCACACCACACCTCAGCACAGAACAACACACCACAACACAACACCACACCACACCACGCCACAACACAACACCACACCACAACACACCTCAGCACAGAACAACACACCACAACACAACACCACACCACACCACGCCACAACACAACACCACACCACAACACACCTCAGCACAGAACAACACACCACAACACAACACCACACCACGCCACAACACAACACCACACCACAACACACCTCAGCACAGAACAACACACCACAACACAACACCACACCACACCACACCACGCCACAACACAACACCACACCACACCACAACACAACACCACAACACAACACCACAACACACCTCAGCACAGAACAACACACCACAACACAACACCACACCACAACACACCTCAGCACAGAACAACACACCACAACACAACACCACACCACACCACGCCACAACACAACACCACACCACAACACAACACAACACCACACCACAACACACCTCAGCACAGAACAACACACCACAACACAACACCACACCACAACACACCTCAGCACAGAACAACACACCACAACACAACACCACACCACGCCACAACACAACACCACACCACAACACAACACCACACCACACCACAACACACCTCAGCACAGAACAACACACCACAACACAACACCACAACACACCACAACACAACACCACACCACAACACACCTCAGCACAGAACAACACACCACAACACAACACAACACCACAACACAACACCACACCACAACACACCTCAGCACAGAACAACACACCACAACACAACACCACACCACGCCACAACACAACACCACACCACAACACAACACCACACCACAACACACCTCAGCACAGAACAACACACCACAACACAACACCACACCACGCCACAACACAACACCACACCACAACACACCTCAGCACAGAACAACACACCACAACACAACACCACACCACACCACAACACAACACCACACCACACCACACCACAACACAACACCACAACACACCTCAGCACAGAACAACACACCACAACACAACACCACACCACACCACGCCACAACACAACACCACACCACACCACAACACAACACCACAACACACCTCAGCACAGAACAACACACCACAACACAACACCACAACACACCTCAGCACAGAACAACACACCACAACACAACACCACACCACACCACGCCACAACACAACACCACACCACAACACACCTCAGCACAGAACAACACACCACAACACAACACCACACCACACCACGCCACAACACCACACCACACCTCAGCGCAGAACAACACACCACAACACAACACCACACCACGCCACAACACAACACCACACCACAACACACCTCAGCACAGAACAACACACCACAACACAACACCACAACACACCACAACACAACACCACAACACACCTCAGCACAGAACAACACACCACAACACAACACCACACCACACCACAACACACCTCAGCACAGAACAACACACCACACCACACCACAACACACCTCAGCACAGAACAACACACAACACCACACCACAACACACCTCAGCACAGAACAACACACCACACCACAACACACCTCAGCACAGAACAACACACCACACCACACCACAACACACCTCAGCACAGAACAACACACAACACCACACCACAACACACCTCAGCACAGAACAACACACCACAACACAACACCACACCACGCCACAACACAACACCACACCACAACACACCTCAGCACAGAACAACACACCACACCACACCTCAGCACAGAACAACACACCACAACACAACACCACACCACGCCACAACACAACACCACACCACAACACACCTCAGCACAGAACAACACACCACAACACAACACCACAACACACCACGCCACAACACAACACCACACCACAACACACCTCAGCACAGAACAACACACCACAACACAACACCACACCACGCCACAACACAACACCACAACACACCTCAGCACAGAACAACACACCACAACACAACACCACACCACGCCACAACACAACACCACACCACAACACACCTCAGCACAGAACAACACACCACAACACAACACCACAACACACCACAACACAACACAACACCACAACACACCTCAGCACAGAACAACACACCACAACACAACACCACACCACACCACAACACACCTCAGCACAGAACAACACACCACACCACACCACAACACACCTCAGCACAGAACAACACACAACACCACACCACAACACACCTCAGCACAGAACAACACACCACACCACAACACACCTCAGCACAGAACAACACACCACACCACACCACAACACACCTCAGCACAGAACAACACACCACACCACACCACAACACACCTCAGCACAGAACAACACACAACACCACACCACAACACACCTCAGCACAGAACAACACACCACACCACACCACAACACACCTCAGCACAGAACAACACACAACACCACACCACAACACACCTCAGCACAGAACAACACACCACAACACAACACCACACCACGCCACAACACAACACCACACCACAACACACCTCAGCACAGAACAACACACCACACCACACCTCAGCACAGAACAACACACCACAACACAACACCACACCACGCCACAACACAACACCACACCACAACACACCTCAGCACAGAACAACACACCACAACACAACACCACAACACACCTCAGCACAGAACAACACACCACAACACAACACAACACCACAACACACCTCAGCACAGAACAACACACAACACCACACCACAACACACCTCAGCACAGAACAACACACAACACCACACCACAACACACCTCAGCACAGAACAACACACAACACCACATCACAACACACCACAACACACCACACCACAACACACCACAACACACCTCAGCACAGAACAACACACCACAACACACCTCAGCACAGAACAACACACCTCACCACACCACAACACACCACACCTCAGCACAACACACCACACCTCAGCACAGAACAACACACCACACCACAACACACCACACCACACCACAACACACCACAACACACCACAACACACCACACCACAACACACCACACCACAACACACCACACCACAACACACCACACCACACCACACCACACCACAACACACCACACCACAACACACCACACCACACCACACCACAACACACCACAACACACCACACCACACCACACCACAACACACCTTAGCACCGAACAACGCAACACAGCCTTCTGTCCTTCCTTCCTTCCTTTCTCTCCTTTATCATTGCACCAGTAATCCCACACCAGTGTTGTGTTGTCTCGTTGTTCATGTCGTTGTTCTTCTCTGATTGTGTAACCCGAGCCCTGCTCACACACCCAGATTTGTGCTTGTGCTTCTTGATGACTTGCCACTGCAGAAGTCGTTCCATCACTCCATCACTCCATCACTCCATCACTGACCCCTCGCACGGCTCAGGGATGGAGCGAGAGTTCTAAGGCTTTCTAAAAGGCGAGAAGGATCTCGTAAAGACTTTGGCATTCTTAAATAACTCCAGCTCTCTAATCTTAATGAGTCGCTGCAGCTAATCTCTCATCTGTGGGAAAAAGAAAAGGACGGATTAGAAAATGCAAGATGAGGAATTGCGTTCTGTAAATCCGCGGCTGCGAAGTTCCTCCGCGGAAGGAAAGAATACGGATGCTTCTTAAATAAGGCAACTTATCAGAGAGAAACAGAACACGCATTTAGGAGAAAACACAAAGCCAAAAAAAAAAATCAGCAGGAAGATTCCTCACTTCGGCTAACTTCTGCAAAAATTAACATGGAGCCTCAAAGTAGATTTGCAGAAATGAAAGACATTGTGCTCTCCAGTGTGTGTGTGTGTGTGTGCATGTGTGTGTTGTTTGTACGTGATCCCGACAGCCATTGTTAGCCAGAAATAAATGAATTAATAAGGTAACTCCTCGTAGCAGAGGCTCTGGAAGTATGTGGCAGGGTGACGGAGTTCACGAGGCTTCAGCTTTCCTTCACTTGCTCAGATTCCTGCATTCTTCCTACCAGACGTTCCCAAAAAGTCTAGGAAAATTTCATCCAGTTCCTAGTGCCTAACCTGGGAATACCAAAGGGACGTGGGAATACACAGGGATGCCATGACATCATGCACACTCACTCATTTACACACTCACTCGTTTACACGCTTCTTTATAGATTTACTCATTCACACATACACTCACTCATTTATGCACTCACTCGTTCACACACTCCCTCGTTTATACACTCACTCGTTTACACACTCGCTTCTTCATACACTCACTCATTTACACACTAGTGTTCACACACTCAATTACACACTCATACACATTCGTTTACACACTTACTCGTTTACATACACACTCATTTACATTCACACTTGTTTACACATTCACTCATTCACACACTCAATCATTCACACACTCGTTTACATAAATACTCATTCACACACACTCGTTCACACACTCATCTACGCACTCTCATTCACACACTCTTTCATTTATACACACACTCATATACACACACTCTTTCATACACTCACTCATTCACACACACTCATTTGTTTACACACTCTCATTTCTTTCTTTCTTTCTTTCTTTCTTTCTTTCTTTCTTTCTTTCTTTCTTTCTTTCTTTCTTTTACAGACTCTTTCCCATGTGTGTGTTTTGGGATCTCCCCCCCTACCCCACCCTCCATCTTCAGGACAGTCCTGAGGAATGGTGGAACAGATAGTTTGTTTGTTTGTGATCAGGACGTTCGGTCTTTCAGCTTTAACCTCAATCCAGTGGGAATAAACAAGCTGGTTGCTGTAATCTGTGGGCGGAGTCAGCTTCAAAGCTGAGTGTGATGATGATGATGATGAAGCATCTCACTGTTCCCTTTATTGTTTATGCGAGCCAGAGGTAAATATTTCGGTACACTTGACTCTCCAGCGCTCTGTTGAACGAATGAGCGCCGGCGTAACATCTGGCCACCAGAGTCATCTCCTGAGTGACAGATAACATCTGGGAAGTCTGTCGATATCACACGATACAAGGTCTCCGTCTCCTAGCTCTCTCTCTCTCTCTCTCTCTCTCTGTCTGTCTCTCTATTTTCTCTCACTCTCTCTTTCCCTGTCTCTCTGCCTATCTCTTTCTCCATCTCTCTCTCCCCGTTCTGTTTTTCTCCCTCTCTCTCTCTCTCTCTCTCTCTCTCTCTCTCTTTCTATCACTCTCTTTCTTTCCCTGTCACTCTCTCTATCTCTTTCTCCACCCCCCACCCCCCTCTCTCAGTCCATTCACAGTCAGATCTGCCCATTGATTTCCCATTAACTCCATCCAGACTGGGAGGATGTTAGTGTTCACACTCAGCTCATTGATTAGCCATGCGTCATCCGTTTACACGTGAGTCTGTGATCAGAGACGGAGTCAGTGCGTGTCACTAGAACTAGAACTTCACTGTACACAACTTCAACAGAGATTTTATTCACATTCAGAAAGAACTAAAATAATTTAATGCAATTTTGCAGATCTGATTCTTTCTGCTCATCTACTGTTTACTAATCATTTTCTATTTATTTTCATTTTGCTTTCATTTGTTTACACACTCACTCGTTCACTCACTCTCTCATTTATACACTCACTCCTTCACTCACTCTCTCATTTATACACTCACTCTCATTTATACACTCACTCCTTCACTCACTCTCATTTATACACTCACTCCTTCACTCACTCTCTCATTTATACACTCACTCCTTCACTCACTCTCATTTATACACTCACTCCTTCACTCACTCTCTCATTTATACACTCACTCCTTCACTCACTCTCTCATTTATACACTCACTCCTTCACTCACTCTCTCATTTATACACTCACTCTCATTTATACACTCACTCCTTCACTCACTCTCATTTATACACTCACTCCTTCACTCACTCTCTCATTTATACACTCACTCCTTCACTCACTCTCATTTATACACTCACTCATTCACTTACTCATTCACTCACTCTCTCATTTATACACTCACTCTCATTTATACACTCACTCCTTCACTCACTCTCATTTATACACTCACTCCTTCACTCACTCTCTCATTTATACACTCACTCCTTCACTCACTCTCTCATTTATACACTCACTCCTTCACTCACTCTCTCATTTATACACTCACTCATTCACTTACTCATTCACTCACTCTCTCATTTATACACTCACTCTCATTTATACACTCACTCCTTCACTCACTCTCATTTATACACTCACTCCTTCACTCACTCTCATTTATACACTCACTCATTCACTTACTCATTCACTCACTCTCTCATTTATACACTCACTCTCATTTATACACTCACTCGTTCACTCACTCTCTCATTTATACACTCACTCCTTCACTCACTCTCTCATTTATACACTCACTCTCATTTATACACTCACTCATTCACTTACTCATTCACTCACTCTCTCATTTATACACTCACTCTCATTTATACACTCACTCCTTCACTCACTCTCTCATTTATACACTCACTCATTCACTTACTCATTCACTCACTCTCTCATTTATACACTCACTCGTTCACTCACTCTCTCATTTATACACTCACTCATTCACTTACTCATTCACTCACTCTCTCATTTATACACTCACTCGTTCACTCACTCTCTCATTTATACACTCACTCATTCACTCACTCTCTCATTTATACACTCACTCCTTCACTCACTCTCTCATTTATACACTCACTCATTCACTCACTCTCTCATTTATACACTCACTCGTTCACTCACTCTCTCGTTTATACACTCACTTGTTCACTCACTCTCTCATTTATACACTCACTCGTTCACTCACTCTCTCATTTATACACTCACTCCTTCACTCACTCTCTCATTTATACACTCACTCATTCACTTACTCATTCACTCACTCTCTCATTTATACACTCACTCGTTCACTCACTCTCTCATTTATACACTCACTCATTCACTTACTCATTCACTCACTCTCTCATTTATACACTCACTCGTTCACTCACTCTCTCATTTATACACTCACTCATTCACTCACTCTCTCATTTATACACTCACTCATTCACTCACTCTCTCATTTATACACTCACTCCTTCACTCACTCTCTCATTTATACACTCACTCATTCACTCACTCTCTCATTTATACACTCACTCGTTCACTCACTCTCTCGTTTATACACTCACTTGTTCACTCACTCTCTCATTTATACACTCACTCGTTCACTCACTCTCTCATTTATACACTCACTCGTTCACTCACTCTCTCATTTATACACTCACTCGTTCACTCACTCTCTCATTTATACACTCACTCCTTCACTCACTCTCTCATTTATACACTCACTCGTTCACTCACTCTCTCATTTATACACTCACTCGTTCACTCACTCTCTCATTTATACACTCACTTGTTCACTCACTCTCTCATTTATACACTCACTTGTTCACTCACTCTCTCATTTATACACTCACTCATTCACTCACTCTCTCATTTATACACTCACTCGTTCACTCACTCTCTCATTTATACACTCACTCGTTCACTCACTCTCTCATTTATACACTCACTCGTTCACTCACTCTCTCATTTATACACTCACTTGTTCACTCATTCGTTTACACCTAGCATTGGTAATCAACATATGAACATGTCTTTCTTTCTTTCTTTCTTTCTTTCATTCTTTCTTTCTTTCTTTCTTTCTTTCTTTCTTTCTTTCTTTCTTTCTTTCTTTCTTTCTTTCTTTCTTTCTTTCTTTCTGTCTTTCTGCACTGTTAGACCCGTGAGCGAGGCCCTTAACCCTCTCAGCTCCAGGGATACAGTTTCCTCCTGACCCTTTACTCTGACCCCAACCTCCAAAGTTAGAATCTATAAAGAAAGTCTTTCCCTGTGCTGTAATGTATATGTGACATAAATAAAGGCTTCTTCTTCTTCTACTCGCTAATCCACATGACACCCAGGGCCTAGAGATCACACGTGTAAACAAGCGTCCAGAAACAAAGGTGTGCAGTGTCCCGTGTTGATTTGTCAGTTCTGTGACAAACTTCCGAGGAATGTTCTCACGCTCAGCACGGAGACATTTTTTTCCACCGGAGCGATGTTCAACAGGATGCGTTTCGTTTTTCCCAGTCTAGATTGGGATTTTTTTAATATTAATCATCATCTAAGGTGTGGTTAGATTTTCTGGTTTTGCGAGTGGACAATTAGGTCAGCAGACGTCATGTTATTTGGTGGGAGACGGAACACGGGGTCTCTGCAGGATGGAGTGTTTGGTTTGTACGAGGGTGTGTTTAGTAAAAATGTCGAGAGGAAAAAAAAGTCTCTCGCCTGGATGTGAGTGTATTCTCATATCAGACGGAATATATTTTCCGTGTGTATTTCTGTGCGCTCGCTAGCTTGCTTTTCTTGCGTTTCTCCTCGAGTGAGAATGACAGAAACAGAGAAGCGTCTCGTCTCTTTTTTTTTTGAGGCATGGTGCGTCACCACCGCTCCCGCAAGGAAGACACTTCGTAGCTGTTTTGTCAAACACAGGAAGAGGAAAGGTCAACACAATAACATAAAAGTCTTGTATCCTTTGATAAACTCTAGAAAATGCACCATATATAAATAAAAATAGGAAGAGAAATAGTTTCAGGGGCCATATTGCAATGCAAATCTACCTTTTCCAATTCTCTTTGACTTTCCAGAAGGAGGTGGTGGAGAGGCTCAGGTTGTTATCTGTAGATCCAAAGTTAGCAAGAAGGAAAGATCTGTAGATCCAGGGGATGGTGTTTCTACTCTGCTGTTCTGACAACAGCAACATAACCCCAATCCTGACGCTAGATTAAGTCCGAGACCATGGAAATACAGTGGAGGTTCAGAATACAAGTTTAATTGATACTGGAGGCAATTTCTTAAGGTGAAACTTTGTACTGTGAAACAAATTTTCCCATCAGAAATAATGTAAAAGCAGATCTAAAAGATCTGTTCTAAAATATGACCAATATGACCAATTCGAAGCGTATGTAAACTGTATGGCTGCTTACAAAGAACTGACCCTAGCCAAGCATTCCATGTCAAGGCTCCTCACAGGAAGTCATGCCACCAAGCTTGGGCTAAAAATAGAACAGACCGCCCACGCCACCAATCTGTCAACAAAAAAACACCCGAAAAATCACCTAGCTTTTTAACTTATGTTGAAGGCACCGTTGGTATCGTGGGTTGAGTCTTTCCTAACAGCTTTCAATGACTGAAAAAGTGTTCGTAAAAATTCGTAAACCTGCTTCGGTTGGATTTCCACTGATGCTAACAGGTTTTTAATGGCTCCCGGACGTACACGCGACTTTGCCAGTGTACGGTTCGGCTTCGTAGGCTGATGCAAACTTCTTGCAAAATTTCAATTCTTAAAAATTTATAAAGGGATGTTCCACTGTATTCATTTATTTCATTAAGCTTTATTTTCCAATACAGTGCTTTATCTTCACATAAACTAAAATGCCTGGCGGTATGGAATAGTTTTGAAGCTACCAGATATATCGGAATACTGCAATCCACACAAACATACCTGGCTTCTGAGAACTGGAGAGCTTGCATAAAGAGTGAAACCTCAGGTAGAAGGTCCTCACTATAGTCGTGTCCTGGTCATCGGAACAAGAAGTGGCTTCTTTCTCCTTTGGTATGCTGCACTGAATCATTTTAGATATTAAATGATGGAATAACGTTCCAGCAACGATCATCAAACCACATTAAGTGTCTGCCTGAAGATATTAAACCCTCGAGCCCTACAAGAAGGGGGTAAAAACCCTGTCAGGTTCAAACTCTCAGAATGAAACTGTATTATTTTGTTTTTGTTTTGTTTTTCTTCAATGTTTGAACCTTTAGTCTGTTTCTTTTATCTATTTTTTTATTTCCAATAAAGGTTTTCAAGCAAAATGACATTCATAAAAAATCTGGATCAAATCTGTCTTGTTTAATTGTCATGCCTCGGAGACATCTGCTGTGGAATAAATGCCACATGCAAAAAGTCCCAGCAAATTTGCATTGGAGAAGAGTGGAGGATATCCACACGAGAGAACGTGTTTGTTTACAACAGGGGTTTGATTTAAGCTTAACACTTCCTGACCTTCCTGACTGTGGATTATTGCATAAAAAAAGGAGGCGTCAGGCAACGTGGGCAGTCAGGAGACTGGACTAACCAACTTTTCCTGTTGTATCTCTTGCTCTTTTTCTAAATCTTACTCTCCTGCACACCGATTCCGACGCCGGAGGCTTGTTTGGGTGAAACAAAGTGCAATTGTCTTTTGTTTGTTTCTCAGTTTTATTTATTTATTTATTTATTTATTTATTTATTTATTTATTTATTTATTTATTTATTTTTTACCAATTCCCACTAACTAGCTATCTCTCCTTTATCACACGACACGAAGGCTTTGCTTTCTGCTCCAAACTGCTCCTCATGCTTGTTGGATGGACCACATGATCTCCGAGACTTTGGTCAGTGTCTCTCTGACTGACAGGAGAAATCCCGCCCACTTAATTTTACTCTTCTAGACACAGATGGTTGTGGAAACATCAGGATCTGTGACCTTGTGATATCCGTATGAACTCTTTTCTATTGAGCGACACCTAATAAAACAGACATTTTAATACATTTCTAATCAATAAGACCTTATTCGACCTAGCCGGCTATCCGTAGGCGCATTTTTCTTCTTCCGAGCTTCTACATACAGCCGTGATGCTGTCAGTCAACGATGTCCGGTCATCACACATGGCCAACCGCAGCCTTGAGGTCATGCTCTTGCACCGTAGGACCATCAGTGAGTTCAAGGCCATAAGGACTAATAAGATCCAGGATACTTTATTAATATGTTACGCACCAAAATATAAAAATTCAAAAATCGGCTTTATAATAATACGTTAATCCTCAAATCTCTTCCAGACAGACGCTGGTTTCTGTTTTACGAGCCTCAGGAATAATCTGGGAATTCATTCTTTGTCATTTCAAGCTTTTATTTTTTTTATCTTTCGAACGCAATCAACACCCATTGTGGCAGTGTTCTGACCGAGCGTGAGCCTCACCTGTTATTTTCTCCGCTATTTTTTTTATAGTCGTGTCAGAAATTTGTGCTTGTGTTTTGACGCCACTTTATTCTCTCCGGTCGCAGTAGGAGACCAAAACTTGAATGTCAGTGATAGGCTTAGATAGACTTCTCTCAGCTATCAGCTCAGCAGCATCCACATAAGCGGCGGCGAGGATCCCATCTGCCTGACGCCTTTTCTTTAAACCGCTGTTGATATCCAGTGGCAGACATGTGACATGCCCTTTCAAGAGGGAACATCATGAGGGACGTGTCCAAACTTAATTGTGTCCCATTTTTCCCTTCTGGTGCCTTATTTTCGAACTGTTTTCATGTTTGTTGTCCTGATTGATTTGTTCCATAACGGGTTTTTTTTTTCACTCGACAAACAACAAGAAGTGGTCGAGCAAAACCTTTTTGTTTTGCTGTGTTAATTTTTAATGCCTTTTCTCTTCCTAAATCTATGCTGCAAATCAATTTGTATAAAAGTAACCTCCATTGTTTAGGCTTAATTAGAAGGGAAATTCGCAAGCAGGCACATGCCTTTCTTTAAGAGATTATTCCTACTTTGAAGTCTGAAAGGTTTCTGAATCAGCTCCGCTAAACTGGGTCTCTTATAAGACGTTGTTGTCTTCAATTATTTTCCCCTCATACGCGCGTCTCTGTGAAGCCGAGGTATCATTTATTATTTAAAGACACAATCGTCGTTGTTTATCCGAGATCCTTTAAAAAACGGGTTAGTCTTGCCAGTCACACTTTTTTCTTTTTTTTTTGATTAAAAAGAACAAAGTCTAATAAAACCAGAAAACAGGAGGGCCACCTAACTCAGCTGCTTCACCGTTTTCACTGCCTTTATTGTCGTTTAATGCGAGAAGCAAGAAGGAGATCTGACGAGCATCTGACGACGTGCTAGTCGAAATGTAGAGGGATGTGCGCTAATACACCGACGCTTCGGCGTCTCGGTTTAAAGTGCTCCACCCTGCCGTACGTCGTGAGCCGTGAACGTGACACCGAGACTGACAGCTACTCGCTTTTGCAAATGGATGAACCCTGAGGGACCTGCGGAGGAACTACCGCTGACTTGTACAAATATTGATCACCGCCATGTCCTCTTTAACTTTTAGTGGGTTCACAGGGAAGCATGGTGACACCAAGGGGCTTAGGATTACGCTGTCGTCTTTGATGACAATGTTTTATTAGCATCCGGGCGCCTTTTTGTGTGTAGATTTGAGCTAGTCGATTTGTTCAATGAGCCACTGAGGAGAATTTTGAGCTTAAAGGGCCTTTATTAAGGGCCCAGCAGTGGCACTTAGGTGGACCTGGAATTCAATCTCACAACCATCCGATCAGCAGTCCAACACCTTAAAGACCAAGCTACCACATTCCTATTATTTGTGTTTCACGTGTAACTGTAGACTCTCACAAAGCAGCTGTAGAGAAATCAGAAAAACTCCTAATGAGGCGACAATGACGAGGAAAAACTCTGAGACGACACTTTCTCAGAACTTTCTTCTTTTTCGTCAAAGTACACAGCTATAGAAGAGAAGCGTTGCTATCGGGGGTTGACTTTTTCCAAACAGATTTCGCTGACTGAAAATACATTTGTAAAATTTGTAACCTGGCTTCAGTTGCCTTCGCTTGGCTTTCCACTGACACAAACAAGTTTGGAGTGGCTCCCGGACATACCCACAAATTACCCAGTGTTTGGTTCGGTTCAGTTCGTTCATATGCTGAAAACGTCTCGTATGCCGATGCAAATTTCTTGCAAAATTTTAATTCTGAAAATTGGTAAGGGAGGACATTCATATGCTGAGGTTCCACTGTAATTTCACACTGTGGGATTTTCATACGATTTAGACAGGATTGTGGCATTTGTGAAGCAGGTGGTAATTTGTGTATGAGTCAAACAGTGAATGAAAAAAAAACCTTGATTCGTCACTTTTAGAGGTATAAAAGCTGGCCAAAAGTTTGTGGACACCTGAACGTCACACTCAAAATGCAGGTCTCCTCCATACTGTTTCCACAAAACTAGAACATCTTTGTATGCTGTAGGTTTAAAGTTTCTCTTCAATGGAACTAAGAGGCTTAAACCCTGACCAGCATGACCATGCCCCTGTGCACAAAGCACAGAACTCCAAGAAGACATGGTGTGGAGGTGAAGGACAAACTGGAAGAACTCAAGTGTCCTGCACTGATCTCTGACTCTGACTCAATCCCAATAGACACCTTTATAAACTGGAGTCTCTTCAACATCCCAACATCAGAGTCTGATCTCACTAATGCTCTTGTAGAACATTTGAAACCCCCCACAACCCCCCAGAAGAGAGGATTGGAGCAGAAATGATGGATTAAATCTTCAACAAGCACATATGGGTGTGATGGTCAGGGGTGCACAAACTTTTTGTTGTATAGGGAACAGCAACTGGACTGGCTCTGAAATTTGATGATGTTTTTTTGGCTGGTTGATGATTCTAGGCTTCTTATTGGAGCACAATTGCTTTAGGTTACTGAATTGACAAAAGAAAGCTTCCTTTAGCATTTAACGCACAGATATCCACCGAGTTTTTGCTTGTTAATGTCATTATCCATGGACAGCCAGATATACTCCATCCATTTCTAACCTACTGGTCAAAGTTCCACAAGAAACATCAGTCACTTCTCTGCTTCTTGAGTTCAGTACTCCAGGACCAGGAGCCAGACGACTGCTGATCGATAGCCAAAAGCATTCTGCCCAGATCTCTGACCCTGCAAACGACACACAGAATACACTCAGGGTGATTGACCTTCTCTGACCTGGGCAGTGGAGGGTCACACTGATGTGATACGTGCAGGGAACACGGACCGGTCACTATTTCCGTTTCATAACGGAGTGGTCAGTATTGCTTTTCTGTCACTCAGTAATTACAGAGAGAGATACGAGCAATGAAGGCGGTACACAGGACATGTGGCATCATGGCTCAGGATGTGGACACAGGAGATCACTGAGACTTATGTCATATATATTTTTCTATAAGTTTGAATATAAATTTTGTCTGTATGAATTGAATGAAATAAATAAAGTTATCGTTTCACTACACTGCGTCAGCTGTCTGTTTAATAAACAAAAACCCTGAAGTACCATAGTACAGAGGTGTCTTTGTGGGACAGTCTAGAATCGCTTTACGCCTGAGGGACAGCAGCTTTCCACCACCACCACCACCTGTGACCCGTACACATTCCTCCGTCCACCAGCTAACTATTTAGTTGTGAGTGATTTGGTTAAGTGGGATTGACTTTTATCTTTTATCTGCACTGTGCTGTAGGGCTGCTATCGGCGCTACACGTCTTCACCCCCTTTTTTTTCTCTCTGCCTGCCGTCTGCTCTCAGACACTGTGTCACTTCCAGAACATTGCTATTGGCAGATCAGGCACGGCTGATCAATAGTCCGGGTCAGGGATGGTCAGCAGCCCTACGGCATTCCAGGCTGGGATATTGATCCCGACCCCGGTGTCTCAGTACAGCGCTCCGTCAGCGCCAGTGTGCAGCCACAGCGAGAGGGATGGAGCACCACACGCTTACACTCAAGGCTCGGGACTGCGATGCTGTCGATTGTGCTGTAGCTTGTGTCCAGTTATTAATTCAAATAGTGAACAAAATAATTACATTTTATTCTTCTTTTAAAACATTTTGTAAAAAAGTTAAAAGGCAAAAATTTACTTTTTTTGGCAAAAATAATTGTAAAATAAAATAATAAACAAAAAGCTAAAGGCACCTTGTACATAAACAAATAAATAAACAAATAAATAAATATCTGGAGCTATGCATATCCATGTATGCTAATAAGTATGCTACTTAAAATAAAAGTTCTATCATTCTATCATTCACTTATCATTCATTCATTAACTTAGCTTGGATAGACAGCTAGTTAGCTGCTAGTAACCTAGCATACATTTGTCACAGGTGTTAACAAAGTGGGATTTCAGTTTCAGTATGAAAGTAATCCATTTTCTCTGTCAATCAGTTTCCCGCAGCTGAATCCATCAAAAATTAACTTTAACAATTCATTAAATTATTAGAAATATTTCAAACTTCTTTAAAATATTTTTTCTTAACCCCACAATCTAGCTTGTTTTGCACACAGGTTCTGTAAATGAAAATTTTTACCCCTAGCATGTAGGTTCTCCAATCATTTGCATATCGAACATGACTGCTTCTTATTTTGTGACATCATAAATCAGCTCAGGTGTAGCTCCGCCCCAAAGACCATCATTGATGCTAACAATCAAGAATAAGCCACACCTCCTAGGGCTTTAGAGAGCCTTTACCTGGATAATCAAGAAAATTTGCACAAAGATCAAGATCCAAAATCTCCAAAAAACTTTCCACCTCTTAACTTTAGGTGTATGTCTTTTCTTTCTCTCTCTCTCTCTCTCTCTCTCGTCTCATTAGTGCCATATAATTAAAAAATTATTCTAACCAGCAGGTGACCAGGTGAGCAGTCAAACAGGGTCAAGGTCACAGCAAGGTCAAATCTCCAGAATAGTTTTCCTTCCTTATTTTGAAGGTATTTCAGGCAATTAGATGATGACCATTGAGGTCAGTTCGTTTGTATAATTATATTATTCCAGATGTCAGTGTCTGATTCAATTAAAATGCTTATCTCAGGATGACGTCTGGAATCTCCCCCACGCCTCAGATTCTTTACTGCCCTCACCCTTCAGATCCTCTTCCTCCCTGCACTTCGCTGCCTGTTTGCTTTCCTCGGCTGCTTGTTTTTGTAGCTAGTTTTAAGCGCCTCTCCCTGGAGCCCCTCATCAGCAACTTAATAAGAGCTCTTGGGAACAATTAAACACCATCTTTAACTCTGTTCTAACCACAGAGGTAAAAATAATCGTAAAAATGTTGCCAAATAGAAGCGGCTCCGGAGGGACCGTTCAGAAATCACAGACTGCCTTTCTGCTCTGTCCTGTATTCCCCCAACAGGGGCGGGCGGGTGGGCGAGGGAAGGCGAGGGAGGGCTGACAGAGCCAAAGCCTGTGACAGACGCTTTTACTCAGCTTTCTCCCGCAGCCCCTTGTGGCATCCGGGGTCCCTTTTTACTCTTTTCCCTTTCTTTTTTTCCCCCCTCTCGTTCGGTGTAGATAGTGACATGTGAATAAATATGTATTGTCTAAGTGACTTTGTTGTTGTCTTGTGTTGTGTTGTGTAGGAGAGATCTTCTGCAGGAGGCGCAATTATGCGGCTTATTACAGGAATATGTCTTGTTCTGGTTATGGAGGAAATTAAATTTCTCTAGATTTTTTCTTTCTTTTTTTTAAGCCCGCCATGGCACAAGAAGAGAAATTACTCAAAGCAATACATTTATTGCTTGATGTTATCTGGAAAATAGGGTTTTGTCCTGCAGCTGTAATAGAAATAATTATATATTAATGTTGCGTTCAGTAAGACGGCTTATTAGAGAATTCAAAAGGCCTGATAAAAGACATATTGTGTTCTTCCTCCTGTTTTTCTTTTTTCTGTTGTTCAAAAGGGAAACAGCAAATCTGTGGTCACTTATTCTAACGCGTAACGAACGCTGGATTTAGGTCTTCTCGTCTCTACGCTTGGCTTTGTAGGAAAACACTTTTGTGTACGATCCCGTGATGCTTTTATGTTTAAACAAACACACGGTTTGACTTTGTCTCAGTCATTATTAACGCTTCTTTCTGTTTTTTGTTTTTTTTCTTATAGGTGGCGCTATCCAAGAGTGGAAAAGCTTTTTCTCCACAAACTGTGGATTCTCCCCCAAACCAAACCCCAGTGACTGGGCCGCGATTCATAGCTTTGAAAAAGCCCTGGAAAATACCCGTAGGATCGTGTCATCACTCCGAGTCTGTACCCAGGGACTTCCTTTAAGTGCCCAGGCACTGGATCTTGAAAGCTTTATCTTCTGCATAAACCAATAGAAACACTGTAGCTTTAAGGTGGCGATAGCTTCGGCTGGCCCCCTGAACCAAAACCTTTCGCTGTGACTGTGAGGGTTGTGACCTTTCTGACTGACGCTTCAAACGGACACTCGAGAAAAAAAAAAGAAGAAGAAGAAGATCTCGGTCAGAGAGGAGCTTCCGAGCGAGTGGCGGCGAATCAAACCAAACCAAAAAAAAACAAACATCAGGTAAGGCTGTAAAATGGTTTCTGCCTCCCTGCTGGCTACACACCCTGAGCTTTTGAGCTCCTCTGGGGGGGTTTGTGAAGGAGACACACAGCATGGCCTGGCTGCACGCTGGGCCTGCTGAAGAGGCTGGAGATAAGCTCCCGGGCTTCCCGGCTTCGTCCCCGGTTTGCTCCGTCGAGATTAGGGACGTGTAATGGGTTGTTTGGTGAGATCGTGTAGTGCTGGATTGCTTTCGGAGACTGTGGAGCAACAGCATGTGTGTCTGTGATGCCTGGGAGATATGTGTGTGTGTGTGTGTGTTAATTTAAAGTGTTGGATATTTTACCACAGTGCTGTTGAATTCTCGACTCTGATTGGTCTGAAGCACTTGGTCTGCGATCCTGATTAAAGGAGTGTACTCTTTGATATAGTGATAGAAGTTTGGAAGGAGTCTCCAGTGTCAGTAGAAGAGATGTTCCACAACATGGATAAAAAATAAAAAAAAATTCTCTGCTATAATATCAGAAAACGCTATCAGAAGTTCTAAATTAACTTCACTTCTCACCGTCGATTATGTTCCCAGATCCTCGCGTCCTGACGTGTTCCCGCGTTTCTCCTCGCTCTTTTCTCTCTCTATCTCTCCGTTCTCCAGGAAACACGTGCCAACCTGCGCCGCTTTTTTTTTGTCTCCTTTCTCGTGACACGGTCAGCACGCTAGCTCATTAGCTCATGTGAATAATACCATCCTTTGCTCCCTGTGTAATCCCAATCGAAAGTAAATGGTGTTTACGGAATTAAGCGAATAGAAAAGAAAACAGGCAGAACGCACGAGCGGGCGACGAGAGAGGGAGAGAGAGAGCGCGCGCGAGCCTTTTGTTGGAAAAGTTCAAAGTAATTTTTGCCAAATTTAGGTCAGCGCAAATTATAAATACACAGCGGGGCGCCGTCATTTGTGAGCGAAAGAGAAAGCAAATAAATAAATAAGTTAACGGGCAAAGCTCTCGTGTGCGTCTTTAAGGGCTGTGTGTGTGTGTGTGTGTGTGTATGTGTGTGTTTTGCTGCTTAGCATGGAGAAAGGGAAAAAAGCCCTTTGAGGCATTAACCCAAAATGCTATGCATCACTGCTAATTAAGGAAACAGTCAGCAAAAAAAAGCTTTCGGAAAGGTTCAACCTCAGACTCTGGGCCTAAAGGGTCAGTCGGGACAGAGCTACACGCCTCAGAATACAGCTGCAGGAGTCGTGGCCACTGAACGCCCCCATCAGGAGGACAAGTAGCCCGCTCCCCTTCCCCCCCCCTTTTTTTTACCCCCCTTTCCCCTCCACTCCTCTTCCAATCCCTTCCTCCCTCACACCATCCGCGAGTGCTAATGGAACAGCGCTCCTCGCCCTGGGCTCCGACACCAGGCCCTGCTCTGCATACGGGATGCACTTTGTGCTGCAGACTGGGTCGCTCCCTTTGTGCCAGCCCTCTTTGGCCTGGCGGAAAAAAAGAGCCATGCATGATTTCATACATGAAAGATATATGTAATTGGACAGCAGTGCCTATACGCTGGATTTACAATTCTAAACAGACAGGGTGAAAAGCAAATCTCCCTTGGTCTTGGTCTCGAGATGCTCTCTCTTTCCTTTCCTTTTTTATTTTGCCTGGAAATGCATTTGCACATGTTTTTCGACGCATATTATCACACCCTTTCTTATATGCTTATATGTTTGCTTGTGTTCAGAATAAACACTGCTGTAATGCTGGGGGTTTTCACTACTGCTTTTTTTTTACAGGGGTTTTATTCTCTCTTTCAATATTGCTTTTTATTGTTCACTTACTAGCTTCAGGATTGCTAGGACAGTGTGTCAGTGTATTCCTGCATTTGTATTTTTCCAATTATTTCCTAACTTTGGAGGGGGGGGGGGGGGGGGGTTAGTTGTGGGAGATATGCATCCGGTCACCTCATCAGTGTGGAACTGAATTACTGAGTTGCTTCCTAAACAATCAGTTGTCAGTTTTATTTATTGGACTGTACTCAGTGTGTGTGTGTGTGTGTGTGTGTGTGTGGTTTTCTATCTTGCTGAGGACCAAATGTTGATAGGAATATCTGACAGTGTGACCTTGTGAGGACATTTTAAGCTTCTTCCTATGAGAAATGTTTCCTACTGGTTATTAAGGTTAGGTTTAGGTTTATCACCGGATTAATAATTTGTGTGGGTGTGTATGTGTGTATGTGGGTGTGTGTTAGGGAAACCCACAGGCCTCTTCCGTCCTTTCTGGTGTCCCTCCTGCCGTGTTAATATAGTGCCAGGGTAAATGCCGATCGTGTTAA
>NC_080719.1:2962500-2965000 GCF_019097595.1 Hemibagrus wyckioides
TGAATTCACCTCAAAGAGAACCTGATGTATGGTTATACTTTTTTTTTTTTAAATCTTATTTTCTTTTATTGTGAAGCGCAAAATGACGCACTATAACGCTCACGGCGATGCCTTTATTATATCTCACGTGTGTGTGTGTACAGAAATGACGGTCATGTATTCAAACTTTCATTCATTGTCATTTTTGTCATTTCTTTCAATGCTGTAAGGTTAGAGCTGTCTGAAATACCAGCAGAATATTGTGTGGATGTGGAAGGTTGGAAAACGCAGCGCTGCAAAGTGAAGGAGAAAAAGAAATATTGTAATCATCAATAAGCAGTTTGGGATTCGATGGTCTATTTGTGATTGGGATTAATCCTGTGTCCGAGTTGAAAGGGTGTTAAAAGTTGCAGGCATGTGAGTGGAGTTTACACAGAGCGCACCGTGATGGAGGATGATGGATTGAAACACGCTTCCTGTTTGAATTCACGCGCAAAGCTTCTGCTGTCCTATTCTACACTGCACCAGTTCATCATTTTGTATGAATAGAAATGTGCGCGTGCTGCTTCGTGGTGCTTTGTAGGCGAGGCAGCCGGTGCTGGACACGAGCCCTGGCCGAGCAGGTCCATCATCCCCATGGTCAGAGTGAACATAAGAGGGCGCTGCCATTGCACCTGGTAAAGGCGTCCTGCCCCTGCATGCTGCCGGACAGTAGCTCTTCTCCTACTGCCTGCCAAGCTAATGAATGCATTTCACTCACATAGGGGAATAAAAATGCGTGGATGCTCTTTCTTTCTTTTTGCAACCTATTCCATAAACCTCGTACACATGCAGATTATTGTATTAGATAAAACTTTCGTCTTGCATCTTATTAGTATATTATTCATTAAAAAGGTGGAGACTAAACGGTTTCAGTCCTCGAGACACCTTTCCTAGGTTCAGCACGTGCATATTTTACCTAGAAATGTCCTCTAAAGGTAATCACGCGTCATATATGTTGTTGTTGTTGATGTTGTTGTTGTTTTAATATATAGTCTGCTATATGCAGATTTCCAGTGGTAAGTGGTTACCACTATCACTCACTGAAAGATCCTTCTCACAGTGTACAACCAATCTCTCTCTCTCTCTGTCTCTCTCTCTCTCTCTCTCTCTCTCTCTCTGATTTTGTGTTTTTGGCCATGCATCGAGCACTTCGTGCGTGTCTCCTCTATCTATCCTCAAGGCCCAAATCCTTCGGACCGTGCATGTTCATCTTCTCATCATCTTTTAATAAAGTTAGGAGGCCACTGCACTGTTGCACAGCAGTCTGCCGCTTTCCGTTTTTATCCTTTAAACGCATTTTCTCTCTCTCTCTCTCTCTTTCGGCCGTTCTCATTTCCGCTGCCTTCTTTTGTTATTCGAGGATGGCACGCGCGCGGAGGTTATAGGAACGACTAGAACCAAAACCCACGCGCGCACGCACACACACGTTTTCACCTTCAGCTTTTTTTCTATATTAATTTGATTGAACTGTTTAACAGACGCTTATAATAATAAGAAGAAATAATAATTCTAGCCATAATTCATAATTTCATAAAGAATAATTCCATAACGAAAATATTTGATCTAGATGTTAGGGTTTTGAGCTCGAAACCGGTTAAAATCCCAAAGTACGCTCATTATTTGCTGTACAGGAACCAACCCCCCACCCCCAAAAAAGGTGCGCCGATGCGGGTTTTTTTATGCGCCAAACTGACATTTTATACCGAAATAACCTTGAATAAACATTTACAGCGCTCGAGCCTTGTAGTCTGACTGCACATTTTCCCCCCCGAAACAGCCATCATGTGTGAGCTGACATGGTTACATGCTTTGAGAGTCGGCTGTGTTTTGCATAGTGACAGAGAAGCTCCGAATCTGCTGTCCGATTCCCCCGGCCTCTTTATTATCTCCCTGCCCCTGCAACTCCTCTAGCACTCTATTTTCCATCCATCCATTCTTTTTTTCAGTACCCCCCCCCTTTCCCAAGAGGGAACAGTGCATCGCAAATCCAGGAGATCCCCCCTTCTGTGTCTGTCTGTAAAAATACGAGCATCACCTTATCGTTTTTTATCTGGTCCTGAATATGCACAGACAAGGCAAGGCTAGTCTGATTGCAACGCTCAGATTTTGCATGCAGAGTTTCCCGCATCTGATAGGCATGCTTGTCCTTGCAAATGACGCGTGTTTGATGCTAATTTATGCAAAGTGTATAGTTATTATTTCGCATAATGTAAAATATATTTGGGAGCCTGGCATGCTAGGATATATAGAACATACTTACATGCATGCATCCCGCGCACACACACACACACACACACACACACTACTTCTGAGGCTGCTGAGCTATTTTTTTTTTTTTTTTGGTGTGTGTCATTGTATTAGTTCTGGAGGGGCCCTTTTTTGTGCAAACAGTTTCAGCACGTGCACATCACCGCAAAGTCCATAATGTTGGGCGTTTCATATGGAGATGTGCGTCTTTGGGATGTGACGTATGACTGCT
>NC_080719.1:2970000-2972500 GCF_019097595.1 Hemibagrus wyckioides
AAAGAAACGCCAAAAACAAGGAAAGGAAGATAGCAGAGGCTTGAGTTTTTGCAGACTGAGAGACGGAGAGAAATGTCTTGGGTTTTTTTTTTTTTTTTTGGAGAGTCGAGTCTGAGGTTGGGGAGGCTGGAGAGAGGGGGGAGGCTCAGGGACCGGGGGTCACAAGGCAAGAAAAAGGAAAGGAGCAAAGGGGTCACCGAGTCATGGTAAGATAGAGGAAGGAGAAAAAGATGAAGGTAAAAGCCGTAGCCATAGCGTGAGGGGGGAAAAAGGAAGAAGCACCAGGGGTTTGGGGTTTGAAGGGGGTCAGTAACAGAGAGATCGAGATGGAGATTTGAAGCCGTCCGGTGTTTTTGGTCAACATTTAATACAATGAAGAAAAAAACAAAACACCCCAACGATACAAAAGTCAGTGTTGTGAAGTTTGAAAGTGATTTTCTAAAGCTGGAGGAAAGGCATGCGTTGGTGAGTGGGGGAGAGAAAAAATGCTGGCGCGAGAAAGAGAGAGGATAGAGAAGGTCAAATAGCCACGGAGTATATATATCGGAGGAATCAGGGGAAGGGGTCAGGAAAAACACGGATCCGGAGACCTTTCGTCCCGAATAGTGGAACTATACAAGCTCGTCTCGTGAGAGGAGACTATTTCTCACATCTGTGCTAGTATCATAGAAAAGTCTGGTGTGTGTGTGGGTTTTTTGTGTGTGTGTGTGTGTGTGTTATGATACTGATTGTAAAGATAAACACCGTGTCACACATCCCGAAACAAACAAAAAAAAAGTCCAGGTTTGATTTATTTGTTGTTGGTTTTTTTTCTGTAGTGGGTCATCTTTTGACATTACCCCCCTCCGTTTCTGTAGAGATGAGAATGAGACTGAGACTGAGAGAGGGAGCAAAAAGGAGGGAAGAAGGGAGGGAGGGAAGGAGGGAGGGAGGGAGGGAGTGAAGAGAAGGATAGGTAAGTCAGGATTTTTGTGGCTCCCAGCTCCACGGTGGAGGGGTGGCAATAATTACACGCGTCACACCGAAAAGGATCTATAGCATATTACAGGTGCCATGCTCTCTCTCTCTCTCTCTCTCTCTCTCTCTCTCTCTTTCTCTCTCTCTCCCTTTCCCTCCTTCTCTCTCTCTATCTCTCATTCTTTCGGATCTCTCTTTCCCGATCTCTTTTTCCTCTCCGTCTCTTGTTTCTCTTGTTCTCTCTTCATCCTTATACAACAACAACAAAACACACACACACACCATACCCACATTTCTCAGTGTTTCTCCGAGAACCCGCACGGACACCATATCCGTCTCATCATCACAGACAGAAAGGTTGACGCCGATAGTAAATCTGGTTCGTTGAAGGAAAAGAAAAAGGGGGAAAAAAAAACGATAAGGCTGCAGATTGCATTCGATATTCGCTCGTCGTCGTTTTCACTCTGACACATCGACTGGTATCATTTAAAAAAACGCTGACTTGTGCGAGCGAACAGAACAGCAGTATGGCTGATTATTAATTCTCCAGTGGAAGCGTACTTTTTTCTTTAGAGGAAAAAAGAAAGAAAAAGAAAATCTTGAGAAGTGGCTGTTTTGTTTTTTTCATTTTCAGTTGGTCTCTGTTTCATCTCTTTATTTTGTCGATCCATTAAAAGCATCTTCTCTAGATCTGGGGTTTATTTATTTTTTGTGTAGAGTGTTGAACTGAGGTGTGACAGGTGAAGGCTGAATGCACTCGAGTGTGTGTGTTTTATAAGGAGGAAAAGAAAAGAGTGCAGGACAGTGGTGCTATTTGTGTGTGTGTGTGTTTTAGCATCTCAGTATTCGAAGGTGTACTTCAATTTGTTTTCCGAAAAAGATGGAGATATAGAGAGACCTTCTTATTTCATTATTATTATTTATATATTTTTTATTTTTAATATCCATGATATAAGGCGAGAAATAAATTTTTATTTCTGTAAATTTCTAAATATTTATAAGGTATTAATTTTAGTAATTAAATCTATTATTATTATTATGTAATAATACTGCTTATTTTTCTTATTCATATTATTATAAACAGTAGTTACCATGTAATAACACAACATTTCTTTTTTCCTCGGCACACGTTATAGACGTTTCTATCATGTCAGCACTGAGCGCTGTTTATCTTTAGAGCAGCGGCAGACATGCACACCGTTCTTTTCTCCGTTCCTTTCTTCTCTCCGTCTACCTGAGGCCTTTTCTGCGGCTTGGTATCTCACCTCTTTCCTCTTTATGAAAACACGCGGATTGTATTCGGTGCCAAGAGTTCTTGTTCTGGTCATGTTCGGGGGGGAAGAATGAAGACGGCGGCGTGACGAGGTGATGAGGCGGCGTGCCGAGCCGAGCGCTGTGGATCGGTGTGTGTGTGTGTGTGTGAATGGACATTGTCATAGGAATATAGCAAAGGGGGAGATAGTGTGTATGTGTGTGTATACTATGTGTGTGTGTGTGTGTGTGTGTGTGTGTGTGTGTACCCCCTCCCCATCCACGCTCGCTC
>NC_080719.1:2977500-2982500 GCF_019097595.1 Hemibagrus wyckioides
TCAAAAAAAAAAAGAGCAATTAAATATGGACGGGTGAATAAAAAAAAAAAAGATTTTTATTTTCAGTTTGTTAACTCGCTATAATTGAAAATGTAATTGAGATTTTTTTTCCCCTTCTCCTCCTGCACATTTACATAGATGATTACATTTTCCTTTGTTCCCTCTGACATGTTTTGAATCCGAAGTTATGATTAATGATTAAAGGTAATTCTATAGAGCGGAGTGTGTGTGTGTGTGTGTGTGTGTGTGTGTGTGTTTATACCTTGTTAGGGAACAAATATTCCCACAAGAATTGAGAGAGCAGATAGTTTGGGACACATTTGGTTGGTTGGGCCCTTAAAAAAGTGCTTTTAAAAAGAAATTAGGATTTAGATTTTAAAAATTTAGTGCAGGTCCTGCTTAAAAATAAATAAATAAATAAATAAATAAATAAATAAATAAATAAATAAATAAATAAAAGATTAGTATTCAGATTTTAAAAAATTTAGTGCAGGTCCTGCCTTGAAAAATAAATAAATAAAAAATTAGGATTTAGATTTAAAAAATTTAGTGTAGGTCCTGCTTTAAAAAATAAATAAATAAATGTGCATATAGACTTAAAAATGTTGTGTAGGTCTTGCTTAAAAAGTATAAATAAATAAATACATAGGATTTAAATTTTAAAAATGTAGGTCCTCACAAGGACAGTAAGACAAATGTGTGTGTGTGTGTAAGTTCGAAAGTCCAAGCTAACCCCATTTTTTATTTATTTATTAAATAAAATAAATAAACACATGGCGGTGGCAGGAAGTGACATCAATAACAACTCAGCCATCAAGGCTACAGTTTCCGACTCGTTGCTATGGTGACGACTAAAAGGTTTACGTACTTGCGTTTGGTTTTAGGAGGAAAATTTGGGAAATTTAAAAAAAATAAAATAAAAAAAAAAATAAATAAATAAATAAATAAAATTAAGAAGAGATTTGAATGATTTTGGATTTAAGGCATTTTATGATCTAAAAATAAAAAAAGAACAAGCCATATTTTTAATTCGTTAATCAAACCAGAGAATGTCTGAGGTAATTTTTCCAGGCTCGTAGCTAGCCTCTGGTCTGATGAGCTGCCTTCAGCTAAATAATTAACATAAACGGCTAAAACACGACTGTTTCAATCCTTTTTATATGTTTATTAAAAGTCCTTGACTCTGGACGGTCTGCCGAGATGCTTTCCTGGTGCTAGAGTGTCTATGGTAAGCTTTCCTCGTTAGCAATGCTAGCAACAGAACCCTCGGCGAGACCGCCCCGAATGCGACTATTAGCCATCGCTTCCTCGTTTTATTACATCGTTTAAAATCATTTCCCTCATCAGTACCGGCATCGGTTCTGGTGTTGGAGGAACTCGCACTTTGGGGCGAAGTTGTTAAGTGACACGGCTCTGGCAGCGCGGCGCACACGCGGATGTAAATTTGAATTGCATTTATTAGGTAAATGTAATGAGGATAACAGCAGTGGTGAGAGATTTAATGGCTCCAGGGCTTGTGTCTCTCCTGCCTCGGCGTAGGTGGCATTGTTCTTAATTGTAACGATGATTGTTTACCACACGGTGTTCTCTTCCTCCCAGACATTATAATTAAAAAGGGAGAAAAAAAATTTTCTCGTCTCTCTCTCTCTCTCTCTCTCTCTCTCTCCCTCGCTCTCTCTCGCCTTCCTATCACAGGCAGCGTTTAATGAGGCGCGGGAGGGATGGAGCTCATTGGTTTGCGGACGCCGCAGGTCCTAGGAGAGGTCGGCTGATTGGCCGAGGTGTTTAATTGCCACCCTCGGACACCCTTCTACCCCTCCTTTCCCCCCTCATGGGTGTAACCTGTTTTTACCAGGTGCACTACACTTGGCATTAAGTGTTATATAG
Organism: Hemibagrus wyckioides; assembly: GCF_019097595.1. Lineage (NCBI taxonomy): Eukaryota > Metazoa > Chordata > Actinopteri > Siluriformes > Bagridae > Hemibagrus > Hemibagrus wyckioides. The sequence goes on from NC_080719.1 coordinate 2,979,388, forward strand.
GACCACAATTAAATCACTCGGCCCTCCATCTAGTTATTACACCTTCTTAGTGTGTGGCTGTTTTGTCTACACACACACACACACATTAGCGTATTCTATTAGAACAAAAGTAATGGCACCCCAGAAAAAGAGAGGCATCATTTAGTCATCATTTTTATCTGGGAGCTTTACCTTTTTTGGAGTTTTGTGGGTGTGGATATATGTAAATCAGCTATGCCGAGCTGTCAACAAATGTTTTTGGCCTAGGAATATTTCAGAAATTATTTATAAATGAGGATTGATATCAAAAACAAGACTACATGAGATGATTATCTGTATTATGAAGAGTTTTATTTAGATATCTGTAGGTCATGTGACCAGTGATGAGAGGTGATGAGCTCATGCTCATGGCTCATGGCTCTGGGGAGCAAGCAAAGCCAGGCAGGACATCCAGTGGCCTCCCCAAACTGGACAGGCTTCTTTCTTCTGCTATCTGGAGATGATCCTTTCATTAGAGTCAGATTCAGGATCCGCTCCTGGATCTAGTTCCGAATTCCTTCGCACTTTGTATGCCGTAGCTAGGATTGACGCTTGCTAAGCACGCAATCACAACATCTGAAGGACTCGGATCTGAATCGTCCGTCTAGGAAACGTCCGGGAAGTCGCGCTGCAAAAACAAAAAAGTTATCCAAGCTAAGAAAACGTCCCGTGATGCGTCGAAGGCATGTTGCACAGGAAACCAGGAAACGTTCAATCATCAGAGCGTCTTTACATCAAAAAACCTGAACCGACACAAAGTAGACGCTGATCTCAACTCGAGTGTAGCCGGAGGAGGGGGTGTGGCCGTGTTGTTTTGACACTGCTCACCTTGATGAATGTTGTTTTTGTTCTATTGTGTAGTTTGTTGTGATTTAAACTAAATTTAAACACAAAGTTTAGTGGCTAAAAATTCAGGTTTGGAAACTGTAGGAAATGTGGGATTTTGTGTGAAGAAGGATTGTGTGTGTGTGTGTGTGTGTGTGTGTGTGTGTGTGGGAGGTGGGTGAAGGGGTCACAGAGAGGTGAAAGGCTGAACGCTCACATGCAACATTCATGGATTGGTTACTTTGTCAGGTGCCAGTCTTTTGTTTCTCTGCTTTCTTCTCCTTTTTCTTTCTAACCTTTTGTTGCAAGTGTGGAACAAGCAAGATAATATTCTCATTCTCTCTCTCTCTCTCTCGCTCTCTCTCTCTCTGTCGGCAGTCTAACCTAAGGCCTGTAATGAGCCAGACTTGTCGAACTGTAGCTCTTAACTGCCTGCGGTTGCTGGAAGTCGCCGCGGATCTAAAGCTAATTTGTACAATGCTGCATCTGAGTCATTAAGTTGGCACGGGCATCTGAAGCCTTAAAAGCTTGCATGACAAGGTGTCAGATTTTTTTTTTCTTTCTTTTTCTGGTCTGTAAACTTGGAGAAGTCGAAGCACGTCTCGCTTTGCGACGTGGAGGGACGGCAGGAACGAAAAAGAAGCTCGGGGTCCATTCAGAGTTTAGTCACTGGCAGGACTGGAACTTGGCCAGCTGTTAGTAGGGTAAGCCTGTGTGTGTGTGTGTGTGTGAGAGAGAGAGAGATATACTGTTTACAGTGAAGCGGGGGGAGCACAGACCCTTGGCTTCCTTCCGTTGGTCTTTTTTTTTTTTTTTATGAATCAGCTCTGTCATAACAACTGGCAGCGCTGCGGAGGAAACGGTCCACGAGACGGACATGCAAAGGAAAAGCGGCGATACACACTGTACAGGACAAGAACAATAGCCACTATCCCAAGGCTAGATGACTTGATGTGCTCGAGTTGCACGACACGATGACAGAGGAGTGTTTGTCGCTCGGATTGGACGGCGTCAGACGCCGCTTAGTATCATTCCTGAGTGAAGGTTTTCTCCCTGCGCTAAGCCCCACTATCGCCTCCGCGCTACAAGCAGCATTTCTCACACCCTGACTTCCTGAGGACGTTCTGTGTGTGTGTGTGTGTGTGTGTGTACCAGCATAGGGTAGACCTGACTGAAACTTTTCTCTCTCTCTCTCTTTTTCTCTCGTGACACAAACTGAGCAACAGGAAGCCTGGCCTGGTGTCTTTCGCAATCTCCCTTGAAACAGGAACTGAGAGCTGGGGCACTGCCTGTGTTAGCGGCTGGGTGGCAGCCTGTAGGGCACCAGTAGGGGAGGGAAGGGGGGGTTGGTGGAGGGGAGGAGGAGGGGAGGATGAGGGTGACTGGGGGCGTCGGAGTCACAGACGTAGGGGTCTGTGTTGGGATAAGGCCCCCAGGAGATCCCTCCTACCGTCTGTTTCGGGTGTTTAGCAAGTGCATTTATATGCAAATGCTAAACAACCAGCGGCAGCGCTAATTGCTCTTGCGCCCGTGCCAAGCCTGGAGAGAACCACGCAGATTCCTATACACACACATTTACACACAGAAGGCGGGCTTGTTTACCCATTGTCTTCCCTTATTACCCCCTCATTGACACTCCCCCTCTGTTTGGAGGTGACAGAGAGGAGGTGTTGTTTGTAGGATGCTCTCCGCCCAGCATCAACGTCTAATAGGCGCGATTAACCAAGCGCCACTCAGTCCCGGGGTCTTCTCCTCTCCAGAATCACACTCTCTATAGCTCTCCATTTTTCCTTCAGGATTAAAAAAAAAAAAGCACACGTTGCGCGCCTCTTAGCCGGTTGCCCTCCTCCGAAGAACGAGTCGCTAATTACTCAGTGATCAAAATGCATTTAGGTCAGAATTTTTAATGGTATGCAAATGTATGAGGAGGAAAGAGAGGCAAATATTAACTCATGGAGCTAGGGACATGAGATGATGATGAGGAGGAGGAGGAGGAGGAGGAGGTGGAAATCAGCAGAGACCTCATTCCCAATTCACAAAACTTGTTGCAGGGTTTTGTTGTTGTTGTTGTTGTTGCTGAAATCCTGTTGTTTCTTATTGGGGGTGCCATTACTTATAAGCAGCACAGTAAGTATGTGTGTAGATGTTTTACAGACATTTAGGGAAACATTAACGCTGTATTGAAGTTAAATAAAAGTAGTAATTTTTGACGTATATTCAATTAAAGCTTGCGTTTCGAATTGCGTCACATTACTTCATTAAAACTTTAG